>NW_010363915.1:0-55802 GCF_000414095.1 Morus notabilis | reverse complement strand
TCCAATAAAATTAATAATTAATTAAACACTTTAATTAATTAATTAATTCTATTAATTCCAATAGTTACTCCACTATAAACTTGGAATTGAACTCTCGAAATTATATACATTAATTACTTCTAAACTGTGAAGTGTCCATTTGATATAGTCATTACATATAGATCAATCCTCCATAAATAATTCATAATTAGAGTGAGGTAGAATCCGTTAACCTCTCTAATTATATCTTCATCCTTGAGTACCATTGATTCTCTAATGGATAGTGATTCATAAAACACATTCATGAACCAGAGCGCTCTTACTAATCCAAGTACCGAATCAACACTCAAGAGAATTATTTATCTACTTCTTTCTCAAGAAGGAATGGATTCCATCTCGTATAATAACATTCTCATCTACCTATTTCATCATGTCTCCAAAATACAAGGAATAGGATTCAAGGTCTCAGAATTCGTACCGAGTAAATCAAAAGACATAAATTTATAAATAGGAGTTTGTTAAGAACTCAGGATTAAGATTATTCTATATATGACCACTGGTAGACTCAATTAGAATTTCTATCCTTAACGGAAATTATTAGAAATTCATATTGTGTTTGTGTCCCTGTTCCACATAATCTTATTATGCGTAATACACTCATTCAATATCTCACCATATTAACAGTGCGGATAGCACCGTTCTATTCTAAATGGGAATGACATATATTAATAATGTTTTAATTAAAGATTCTGAACTTTAATTAAATTCATCATGAACAATGTTTTTTTTATTATTATTATCCTTAAACACTATCCTCTCGTATATAACACTTATATACTATGTTTAAGGTTACATAAATAATCACGAAATTTTCATTTGATATTTATAAATATTCATAAATATATGCACATAAAATGATGAATGAACTTTTTTATTAATTAAATAATAAATATCATATTACATCTCATGCTTCTAGGACACTATTCCCAACACTAACAACTTGCCGATAGGGTGTAGGATCAGCCAAAGGTTCTCCATCATATAGAGATAGTGTTGCATCAGAAGCCATTGAGGAGGAGGCAAGTCTTCCAGTCAAGCATGTCAACTCGAGTAAGAAGATCACTGATGTATTTCTGTTGACAGAGGTGGAGTGAGTCTTTAGAACGAGATACTTGAATGCCCAAAAAATAATGGAGTGGACCGAGGTCCTTAAGTGCAAAGTGGTTAATAAGATGCTGAATCAACTGTTGAATGAGAGAGATGGAGCTGCCGCTAATAATTATATCATCAACATAGACATACAATTACCATGTCTATTGGAGTGCTCAGGAGAAACATGGAACTGTCTGCCTTAGAGTTAATAAAGCCCAAATGCAAGAGACAATGACTGAGTTTGGTGTACCAAGCACGAGGACTCTGTTTGAGGCCGTATAAGGATTTCTTAAGTTTACATACATAATCAGGATGAACAGGATCAACAAATCCTTGGGGCTGAGACATGAAAACTCCTTCGGTTAAGTCACCATTGAGAAATGCGTTATGCACATCAAGCTATCGAATAGGCCGATTATGAGCAAGAGCTAGACATAACACCACTCTGATGGTTGTCGGTTTCACCACAAGGCTAAATGTATCGAAGTAGTCAAGGCCAAGGGTTTGGAGAAAACCTTTGGCCACTAAGCGAGCCTTGTACCGTTCAACAGTTCCATCGGGTTTGAGCTTCAAACGATATACCCATTTGTTGCCAATGACCTTTTGAGAAGGACAAGGCGGCACTAGGGTCCAAGTGTGGTTATGAACTAAGGCATTAAACTCTTCTTGCATTGTATTTTGCCATTACGGATCTGCGGTAGTATGCTTATAAGTTGCTGGCTCTGAGAAGGCCTGAGCTTGAGAGGGCCTGAGCAGAAGCGACATCAATATGAACATTAAACATTTGCTTAGGCTTATGTATCCCAATTTTAGACCTGGTCACCATAGTATGCACATTACTATTATCTGGAGTGACGTGAATAACAGGACTTGGTGTAACAAATGGTGAGTCAATTAAAGATCCAGATATTGAAGCAATGTTTTGACTAGTCTCTAAAATAGGTAAAGAGGGAGAATGAGTGTTAAAAGTGGAATGAGACGATTGGTGTGGATGAGGAGAAGAGGGAGGAGAGAAGGGAGTAGGTAAGGGTGAAGTTGGTGAAGATGAATGTGTTGTGCTAGAGGGTGAGGAGGCTTGGGATGGTGAAGAAAGGTTTGAGGGAAGGGGTGTATTTGAATGTGGATAGGATGGAGAGTAAAAAGTAGATAGAGATGGTGAGGAGGAAGAGGAATTATGAGGTGTTGAAGTTAGAGTGGGTTTAGAGAAAGGGAAGGATGTCTCGTGAAAGATGACAGGATGCGAGACATAAATTATGCAAGTGTGTTGATTTAAGCAAAGGTAGCCTTTATGAGAGTTGTTATAGCCAAGGAAAATGCATTCGACCGACCTATACTGAAGTTTGTGGTCATTGTATGGGCGGAGGAAGCACATTCGAAGACATTGAGGAACTCATATGAGAGAGTTTTGTGGTATAGAATTTCATAGGGTGATTGGAGGTGTAGGACCGGGGTTGGAAGTCTGTTTAGTAGGTACACTGCTGATTGGAAAGCATATGGCCAACACGACAGGGGAACAGAGGCATGAGTAAGCATTGATAACCCTACTTCCACTACATGACGGTTCTTTCTTTCAACTCTACCATTTTGTTGTGGTGTGATAGGACAAAATAGGTAAAGAGGGAGAATGAGTGTTAAAAGTGGAATGAGATGATTGGTGTGGATGAGGAGAAGAGGGAGGAGAGAAGGGAGTAGGTAAGGGTGAAGTTGGTGAAGATGAATGTGTTGTGCTAGAGGGTGAGGAGGCTTGGGATGGTGAAGAAAGGTTTGAGGGAAGGGGTGTATTTGAATGTGGATAGGATGGAGAGTAAAAAGTAGATAGAGATGGTGAGGAGGAAGAGGAATTATGAGGTGTTGAAGTTAGAGTGGGTTTAGAGAAAGGGAAGGATGTCTCGTGAAAGATGACAGGATGCGAGACATAAATTATGCAAGTGTGTTGATTTAAGCAAAGGTAGCCTTTATGAGAGTTGTTATAGCCAAGGAAAATGCATTCGACCGACCTATACTGAAGTTTGTGGTCATTGTATGGGCGGAGGAAGCACATTCGAAGACATTGAGGAACTCATATGAGAGAGTTTTGTGGTATAGAATTTCATAGGGTGATTGGAGGTGTAGGACCGGGGTTGGAAGTCTGTTTAGTAGGTACACTGCTGATTGGAAAGCATATGGCCAACACGACAGGGGAACAGAGGCATGAGTAAGCATTGATAACCCTACTTCCACTACATGACGGTTCTTTCTTTCAACTCTACCATTTTGTTGTGGTGTGATAGGACAATGATGTCTATGGTAGACTCTTAAGCTTTCAAGAAAGGCCTTGATAGGGCAAAATTCACCCCCCAATCCGTTTGTAATGCTTGTATTTTGGTGTTAAATTGAGTTTCAACCATAGCTTTGAACTTTTTGAATGTAGTAAATGTTTCATGATGAAAGCTGCCGACAAGAGCTGTTGAAATTCGAATTTGGGAGGATGAAAAGAATAGAGAAAGTAAAAAGAGGGTTTGAGGCGTATAGGAATACTTTCCTTTAAGGTTTTATTTACCCTCACTTCTCAAAGTTTGCTAATGAGTTTTTAATGGCAAATTACCCCCAAGATACAACAAACCCTTGAACACAATATCCAGCAAAAAATATTGAGTTCCAGAACAATAATAAAAATCTGTATTTTCTGAAGTCCATTAATTAAAGACAGGGATGCATCCATCCTCTTTAAGTGTTACAACCTTTCACATAAAGATACCTTTTCAATTTGAAGGTTATCTTTTATATGTTGATGCACTTATATCAACAGTTATTTCTATTATTAATAAGTGCTCAGATATGTGAGAAAACATATCACAAATGGATGCAATGGTTCAAAACCTTTTCAGATCACTAAAACACATGAAAAACACATTTTTTGTTAGTAATTTACGCTGCAGCGCTCGGGCTACGCAAAACAGACCCGAGAGGTCTGTTTTGTGCGCGCTGTAGCACCCAAAAGGCGCGCTGCAGCGTGTCCGTGCGCTGCAGCGCTCGGGCTTCATAAAATAGACCCGAAAGGTCTATTTTGCGCAGGCTGCAGCGCCCAAGAGGCGCGCTGCAGCACGACCGTGCGCTGCAGCACGACCGTGCGCTGCAGCGCGCACTTGTTCTTCCCGAATGTGTTTTAGGCCAACTTTATGATATCGAAATTGAGAGATATATTACAATCTCTCTAACAATCCCCCACTGGATTGTAATATTTCTTCAGAATTAACAGCGATAAACACATACATACATGAAGGTATCTTTCGATTTTAACCTTCACTTAGTGACTATACTTCAAAGTATTTACAAGACAATAGTGTGCTTTGCATTAAACTTTGTCTCTTAAGCAAATACCGGAAATATATCACATATGTGTTATCCTAGACTTAAAAACTATTCTAATCGTTTAGCACTATTCCGGCCTTGTGCTCTATCTTGGATTCATGAACATTTACAAGACTAAACCAAGGTCTTGTTAGGAACAACACCATTCCTTATGTTTATTTAGGTGAAGTTTGAATTATATCTCTAGCTACTATGAGACTCGAACTCCATTAAGAGTATAAACTCAACTTCAACCACATAGCTATTTTTGCACTGATATCTTAGAATGGACTAATTAAAGTTCGGCACTAACCCGGTCACATAACAATAATTTGTTCTTACCCATTTAACTATGGAATAGCGGTACAATTATTACATAGTTGGGTTACCATCATTGGTGACTCTTTCAAAGAAAGGTTTCAGTCTCATTCCACTAGATGTTTCTTTGACTAAGTCTCTTGAAAGACCTTTCGTCAAAGGCCGCTAGGTTCTTGTTTATCCTAACATAAACAATATTAATAACACCATCGGTTATTAATTGTTTAACATATTCATGTCTCAAGCTAATATATCTAGATTTTCCATTGTAAACTTTGTTATAAGCTCTAGACAAAGTAGCTTCACCATCACAGTACAAAGAAATAGATGGCATAGGTTGTTGCCACAACTCAATATCAAGCAATAGATTTCTTAGCCATTTCGCTTCTTTGCCTGCAGCGGCAAGTGCTATAAACTCACTCTCCATCGTAGAGTGAGTTATGCACGTTTGTTTCTTAGAAGCCCAAAAGACAGCTCCTGCAATTGTGAAAATCCAACCGTATGTGGATTTATTATCACTTGCACTTGTTATCCAACTTGCATCCGAGTACCCTTCAAGTATGGTCAGATAGTCATTATATGACAAACCCAAGTTAATGGTTCTTTTAAGAGAACCAAGTACTCTTCCAATTGCATTCCAATGTTCAATACCCGGGTTACTCGTGAACCTTGACATTTTGCATACCGCAAATGCTATGTCAGGTCTTGTACAATGCATAGCATACATTAAGCTACTAATTACACTAGCATATTCAAGCTGTGCCACCGCTCTGCTTGCATTCTCTAGTAATTTAATACTAGAATCATATGGGGTATTTACTTCTTTAAACTTCAAATGATTGAATTTAAGAAGCACCTTCTCAAAATAATGAGATTGACACAATGAGTAACCCCCACTATGCTTCCTCACTCTTACACCTAAGATAGTATCTACTTCACCAAGATCTTTCATTTTAAATTGTGAAGTTAGATATTTCTTGGTATCATTTACCCCTTGCATGTTTGTTCTAAAGATAAGCAAGTCATCAACATATAAGCATATTATCACACCAAAACTATGAGATAAAATGACATTATCAAATTTCTCATGCCATTATTTTGGTGCTTGCTTTAAACCATAAAGTGACTTGACTAACTTGCAAACCTTCTTTTCATTTCCAAGTAGCACAAACCCTTCGGGTTGTTCCATATAGATTTCCTCATCAAGATCACCATTTAGAAAAGCCGTCTTAACATCCATTTGATGCACATGCAAATTGCGTATTGATGCAATTGCAAATAACACTCTTATGGATGCCAATCTAGCTACCGGAGCATATGTATCGAAATAGTCTATACCACGTTTTTGTTTAAAGCCCTTAGCTACTAATCTAGCTTTGAATGTTAGTATAGACCCATTGGTATTACACTTTCTTCTAAATACCCATTTGTTGCTTATTGATTTTGATCCCGAAGGAAGATCGACCAAGATCCAAGTTTGATTCGAGATAATCGAATTCATTTCATCATTCGCGGCCTTTCCCCAAAAGGAGGCATCCCTTGAAGACATAGCTTCATTAAATGTCTTTGGATCTTCTTCTATATTAAGCAAGAATGGTATTTTATTAAGTACACCATTTCTATCTCCTTCAACCAAAAAGGTTAAAGCTTGAGATGAAATAAAATCCGGTGCTAAGTCATTTTCTTTTCTTTCACGTTGACTTCTTCTTGGTTCGAAAGATGTCATAGACTCTTTCCTTTTATTAGTGGAGATACCGGGAATGTCAACATATGGTTGATTAACATTAGATTCTAATTTAATGGAAGAATCAAGGCTAAACTTGTTCTCAGCAAATTCAATGTCTCTTGATTCCACAATAACATTAGAATCTAGATTCAATAATCTATAAGCCTTGGAATATTCAGTATAACCTACGAAAACACTTCTAATACCTCTAGCTCCTAACTTTGATGATTTAGGGTCAATCATTCTATAAAAGGTTAGACAACCCCACACCCTTAAATACATCAAATTTGGTTTTCTTCCTTTCCATACTTCATGTGGAGAGACATGTGTTTTCATAGATATAATCATATTGTGAACATGACATGCTGTAAGTAAAGCTTCCCCCCATAAATTATTAGGCAACTTAGCATTAAGAAACATATAGTTAATCATATCGGTAAAGATTCTATTTTTTCTTTCAGCCAATCCATTTTGTTGAGGAGTAAAAGGGGCTGACTTTTGGTGAATAATACCATGCTCTTCACAGAAAGCATCAAATTCATTTGAGAAATATTCACCACCTCTATCACTTCGAACCATTTTGATCTTCTTGTCTTTTTGGTTCTCAATTTCAGCCTTATAAATTTTAAATTTATCAAAGGCTTCATCTTTTGTTCTAAGTAAATATACAAAAGTGTATCTAGAACAATCATCAATGAAAGTGATAAAGTATCTATTTCCTCCTCTAGTCAAAATTCCATTATACTCATAAATATCGGTATGAATCATATCCAATATTTGAGTATTACATTCGGCTCTAGGAAAAGGTTTCTTAGTCATCTTTGCTTGTATACAAATTTCACACTTATCATTTTTAATATCTTTGCAATTAATCAAACCATGTTTAGACATATATTTCAAAGATCTAAAATTTAAGTGTGCTAAACGTGCATGCCAAACATCAAAAGAATCAACAATATAAAGAGAATTCACATCGTCTTTATTATTAATACTTAGTTTGTACATGCCATCACAAGAATATCCCTTTCCCACAAAGATCTCATTCTTAGATACAATACAATTATTGCCCTCAAGTACAATCTTAAGCCCATTCTTACACATTAGACTTGCGGATATAAGATTTTTCCTAATATCAGGAACATGAAGAACATTGTTCAATGTAAGCTTCTTTCCAGAAGTAAAGTTAATCTCCACCACTCCTCTCCCGGCAACCATCGCTGCATCATTATTCCCTATAAGAACTGTTTGTCCTTCCTTTTTCACTTTGTAAGATAAGAACATAGTCTTGTCATTATAAACGTGGATTGTGGCACTGGAATCAAGCCACCAATCGGAGGATCTAGATGCAGCCATGTTAGTTTCGGTAATCATGCCAATTTGTAATTCCGAGACCATGGCACAAATGTCTTCGGATTTCTCTTCAACGACATTGGCATTGTTGGTGTTAACTTCTTCCCTTTTCTTCTTGTATCTGCAGCCATTTTGGCGATGGCCTTTCTTTCCACAAAAGAAATAATTTCCAGAAAATTTCTTTTGGCCATTACCGGACTTTTTAAACTTCTTGTCATTATTGACTTTGAAATTCTTTGAGAACTTACTAGCTTCGGCAACATTAACTTTAGAGGAATCTACATTTTTGTTCTTGGAATCACGAGACTTAGTCTCTTCTTCAATTCTCAAGTGTTTTTGTAATTCCTCCAAAGTTATGTCATCTCTCCTATGAAGGAGTTTCTTTCTATAACCATTCTAACTTTGAGGCAATTTAGCAATATTTGCTCCCACTTGGAATGATTCAGAAATCTCAACTTTCAATTCACGAAGCTTAGTAACAATGACTTGCAATTCATGTATTTGATCTAGAACGGACTTGGTATCAACCATGACAAATTCTAAAAATTTCAAGATGAGAAATTTATCCGTACCTTCCTTCTCAGTTTTGTATTTGTATTCGAGAGCATTCCAAATCTTCACCGGAGACTCCATCGAGTTGTAAAGATTGTAGAGCCTATCAGAGAGAGTGTTGAGAATATGACCCCGGCACATGATTTCATCATCTCCACGCTTCTTTCTTGCGGTCTTTAATTCTTCGGAATCATCCTCCTTTGGTTCAGAAAGTGGCTCCAATTTCGGATCAAGCATGTAGGCGATCTTAAGCACGGTGAGAAGGAAGAACAACTTTTCCTTCCAGCGGGTGAAGTTAGTACCATCAAAACAATCAAGTTGAACATTAGGATTAAGGAAAGACGTCATGTTCTTTTCAACCTCCATTGCAGCAAGTATTAAACCTTAAAGATTGTTGAAATTTGAATTTGGGAGGATGAAAAGAATAGAGAAAGCAGAAAGAGGGTTTGTGGCATATAGGAATACTTTCCTTTAAGGTTTTATTTGCCCTCACTTCTCAAAGTTTGCTAATGAGTTTTTAATGGCAAATTACCCCCAAGATACAACAAACCCTTGAAAACAATATCCAACAAAATTTATTGAGTTCCAGAACAATAATAAAAATCTGTATTTTCTGAAGTCCATTAATTAAAGACAGGGATGCATCCATCCTCTTTAAGTGTTACAACCTTTCACATAAAGATACCTTTTCAATTTGAAGGTTATCTTTTATATGCTGATGCACTTATATCAATAGTTATTTCTATTGTTAATAAGTGCTCAGATATGTGAGAAAACATATCACAAATGGATGCAATGGTTCAAGACCTTTTCAGATCATTAAAACGCACGAAAACACGTTTTTCGTTAGTAATTTGCGCTGCAGCGGATGACATTCACGCTGCAGCGCTCGGGCAACGCAAAACAGACTCGAGAGGTCTGTTTTGTGCGCGCTACAGCGCATGCTGCTGTGCGCTGCAGCGCTCGGGCTTCACAAAACAGACCCGATAGGTCTGTTTTGCGCAGGCTGCAGCGCGACCGTGCGCTGCAGCGCACACTCCTGCGCGCTGCAGCGTGCGCTTGTGCGCACCTGTTCTTCCCGAATGTGTTTTAGGCCAACTTTGTGATATCGAAATTGAGAGATATATTACAATCTCTCTAACATGAGCAGCACCATGCCTCCGATAGAGAATGACACCGCCGATGCCAAATCAGCCTGCACTAGATTAGGCAAATTCTCATCCTCATCTTTCATTATTTTCTCTTCATGATTTTCTCCAATACTTCTTGAAGAGCCTTTGTTCCTTTTCAACTACGCTATCTCTATGTCCAACTGGGTGTGCACCGACACGTACTCTCCGATTGCCATGCTGCACACGCCAGCAACTAGGCCTGTGAACCCAGCAAGCAACATGTCCTTGATGTCTCTCTTCACTGCTCCAATTCCCATTATTATGGATGCTATCGACACGAGCCCGTCATTGGCGCCCAGCACGGCGGCTCTTAGCCACTGTGCCCTAACGGAGTAGTCGATTTTGGCGGCATCCTTTGGTTCTTCTTTGGGTTGTTTTTGCTGGTGATTATTGTTGATTTCAGGGATTTCGACGTGGTGAACTTTGTCATGGACTCCTTGAGCAGCCATGTGTTAGAATTAAGTGGTTTTAGAATCTAGAATTATATACTTATACATGGAAGTTGAGGAATAAAATGAGAAGATAGAGAAACCAAGATTTTGTCATGGAATTGAGGTAATAAACATAATGCAGGTGCATGTTATGAATCTGGTGAAAATCTTAGGTCAAGAGGTGTGACTTCAGAAAAAAAGAAGGGGTTAAAAAAATTGTCCTTTGGTATTTGGGAAAAGTCAAAAGAAAATGTTGAGGAACAAAATGCATAAAATAAGGCATGATGATTGAAGAATAGGAATAAGAGAATTAAAAAAAGAAAAGTTGTCAGCTTCCAAAATGTCTATAGACGTTGTTGGGAATTTGATTGTACAAAGTTTTGAGAGTTGTTGAGATTGGATTCTGTAAAGTAGTATTTTGGAATTCTAGCCAGGTGTTGAAATTGATCAATGTCATCATGTTTGGTAGAGGGATTCATTCCCTTATTCGAATTATGATTCGTGGTTCGCTATAGTATTTTCTCTCATAAAAAATTCACATAAATAAAAAATGGTTCGAATCACATAGTTTGAATCCTCCAACCAAACGTCTTCGAGAATACCCAATTTTCTCGATCAATGAATGAATTCGGTCGTAATTAATAAATATTTAATTGCACTTCATATTAATTTGATTTTTCTTAATAAACAGAAAACTTTATTAAAAGAAAAGAAAATTAAAGAAAATCCAAATCAATAACAGTACCATATTTTATTTATGATTAAAAGATCTATTTTTAGAGCATGTTTGTTTCTGAGTTTTGTTGCATTATGTGTGTCAATATCTTTTAAGACCCTTAAAATTTAATGCAAAATCAAGATTACTCTTCTGTTCAGTATTTCTCTTAAAAGAGGCTGTTATGATTAAAATGGTCAATAATAGAAATATAACTATTATAAAAGGGTAGTTTTGCACTTTTTTAATATTTTAGTCATTAATATCCTGAACTTAATCATATGAATGATCTCTTTTGTTTCGACGCGATACAACTGTAAATAGATGATACCATCATTTCATACGAAACCATAATTATTTGGGGTAAAATTTGTACCTCATTAATTGCCATACTTGTGTGCAACCTTTAATGAAAAAAGTCAACTCACGAAAGATGACTAAACAAGTAACATCGACTAGAAATACAGAAGCTTGGAGACCCGTGGAGACTACCACAATTAAATTAGGAAAGAAGATAAGCCACGAAGTTCAAATCAATCAAATCTGGAAAAAAAAGGCAAGAATCAAATCAAGTTTGGAGAGAAAGCTTCTGCAAATCAAATAAGAAAACAAAGCCAGCTGTAGCCAAAAAGGAAAACTTCCCATTTCACCAGTCAACACCGCATTGGCTCAAGAAAATGTCACGCCCCTGGACAAGACAAGAATTAGAGCCCGTTTAGTTCATGAATTAGAATAATTTTTTATTTACATATATTTTTTATGAAAAAAATACTGTAACAAACTATAAACCATGATTCAAATTAAAAAAAATACTATAGTGATGTAAAAGCTTATTTAGAAATTAAACACAAATTAAGAAAGTGGTTAAATATACAATAATGTTAAAATCATTTTCAAGGTAAAACATTATAGAAATTTTTAAATAAACCCCACTATTTTAAAAAAATTAAATTTTAATAAAAGAGTGAGGCGGACTTTACAAAACCACAATCACTATCAAATCAATTTTAAAAGTCAGCCTCTGGCATCCACAAGGTTTCCACATTCTGCATACATAAACAAATACAGAAAAGTAATGTGCTGACATCAACCACAGTCTAATAGAATTTAAGGTTTACATCCATAATTTTATATACATGCCTTAGTAATGAACTGAAATGAAGCTCAACACACTAGGCCATTAGCATTGTTATTGTTTCTTAAAACATCTTATTTTAAGAAAAATATCCGTTAAAATTTAATTCAGTTTATTATGAATTTAATAGCATAAATCATGTTATTTCCTCAAACCACTTTTCTTTATAAAACATGTTTTGTCTTAAAAACATTTTCATAGACCAAAATACTTTAGAACAAGACTAACAAGAATATTGACAATAATATCCTACCTTTTAGATATCAATTCTATGGCTAGCTTCTTAGCGCCCAAACCCCACTTGTCTTTGAAGCTCAACACTCGATCCCTCTGCTAGCTTTGTCATCAAAACAACGGTTTAGAGTTTAAACCTCACCTCTAAACAATCTAGCTTAATTATATACAATTATATCATATTAGTGTGCCTTGACTCAAAATCAAAGTTCATAAAAAATTTCTTAATTTAAATCATGATTCTTTGAGAATCAGAATTCAATCAAAAGAAATGGAATGGAAACAACGATTATTGTGGCTAATCCACTAACTTTGAGTTCTCAAATTAAGTTAGGTTGGTTCTCCATTGAATGTCGGGGTCAAAACAGAGTTTCGAGCATTCCTGGGTCGGATTTAGTGTGCACCAGTGACAAAGGAGTGCAACTCCACCGGTGGGCTGGTAGAGTGATGACCGGTCGACCACCCCGGTCAACCTGTGGGAAGCAGATCAGCCAAGAAAAATGGCCAATCCGCAAGGAACGAGGCCAAATCCTGCAATTTCGAGTTTAATTTCAAGATATTTTCATGGAGATTCATCAAAATCAAGTTCCAATCACTGAATCAAGTTTAAAGAATCAAAAACTCCCAAATTGTAACATGGTTTCAACTAAAATCCATCTTAAAATCAAGTTTAACTCAAGTTTCACCAAACTAAACTAAAATCAAGTTTCACCAAAGAAAATTCAAGATTCTAAGAATGAGTTTTTCAAAGGATTTACCTTGATCTTTCCTTTGGTGTTGAAAACTCCTCAAATCTTCTATTTGGTTTAGATCTAGTTCAAAACGCCCTTAGGGAGATGGAAAACTTGAGAAAAAGAGAGGGTGAGACGCGAGAGAGAGAAATAGAGAGAGCCGAGAAAGATATGAGAGAAAGAAAGAGAGAAAGAGAGTTCTGAGAGAGAGAGAGAGAGAGTGTGTGTGACAAGAGAAAAGAGAAAATGAGAGAAGGAAAAGAAGAAAAGAATATATAAAGAAAAGTAAAAGATAATATTAAAAGGAAGTTAAAAGAAAAGGGTGGAAGTATGTATTCCCAAATACTTCTGGGGTGGAATTATAAATACTGAAAATAATTTAAAATTTCTTGATTAATTAAGAAAAAATCAAATTAGGCATACTAATAAATCACAATTATTATAATTAAACATGTTTAATTCTTGAGGTTGTTACAGAAAAAGATAGGGTGCGTTTGGAATTGGTTCCAAAACGTTTTTGTTTTTTGTATGAAAATGAAAACAAAAATGCTTTTATTTTCATTTTGGAATCATTTCTGAAAATGCGTTTGGTAGTTTTATTTTGAGATTGTTTTCAATTTTAAAAAAACTAAAATTGCGTTTGATAGTTTAATTTTTAAAAACATGTATATAATATTTAAACTAATAATATATTAAATAAACAATCAACCCATTTCCTTACTACCTCATCAATCAACGGAGACGAGTGGGGGGAGGGGGCGCCGTCGGCGTCTGGAATTGGTTCCAAAACGTTTTTATTTTTTGTATGAAAATGAAAATAAAAACGTTTTTATTTTCATTTTGGAATCATTTCTGAAAATGCGTTTGATAGTTTTATTCTGAGATTGTTTTCAAGTAGAGAAATTTGGTTGATTTTTTAATTGAGTTTTTAAGAAAATGAAAATGGAAAACTGAAAACGATTTTCAATCGTTTTCAGTTTTGTTGAGTTTTTAAGAACAAAGGAAAAAACGTTTTCATTTTCTGTTTTTCAAGAAATGCTGCCAAATGACTTTCTCATAGCATTTTTAATTTTTAGTTCTTGGAAAACGTGAAAAACGAAAATGAAAACGGAATCAAACAGCCCCATAACTTTAAAGGCTTAAATCATCTCCTATAAATGTGAAATTAACACCGCAAATTGTACATCCCACATTCGGCTCATTTATTCTCTCTCTCTCTCTCTCTCTCTCTCTAGATCACCTCATTCATTCTCCCTTCTTTGTTTTCTTCATGGTAATTGTAATTTTCTCATACATATAGTGGAATAGCCTTCACATTGAAGATGAACTACTATGAACAGTGTGTTTATTTATTTTTCGCCGCGTTTCTTTCTGATTCTAGCATTTAATTAGCTCGAGATCAAATCGACATGCCAATCCTCAACAAGCAACCTAAATTTTTGTAACATGTGCATAATAATTTTATTTTTCTATCAAGTTGAGAGCGGTATGTATATATAGGATTAGTTACGTAAGTATACCTTTTAGTTTGTGGAGGAGAAGTTCCAGATTCTGTTGGGAGATTTCTGAAGTAGATCAAAAATTGTATCTACCACCGGTGTTTGTACTAAAACTTTACTTTTTGTAGTATTTTATCATTATAAAAATGTTATTTGAATTATTTTGTTGTGTTAGTTCAATTATAATTATGTTCTAAGTTTAGTTCTACCGGGATAATGACGTAGTTATGGGGATTTAATTTATTAAAAATGTTATTATGATTGTCATATTTAGGTTGACTTATTTATTTTTGGACTTAATGCTTTTAAAATTTCTTATCAACTTTTGAATGAACTAAGGATCAAAATGAAACAACTAGAGATCAAAATGAAACCGAGGGGAGATCTTTGTGATATAGCTATAAAATAAATACTGTGAAATCTAAGATAGTATAGAGATATAACTATCTATTTTTATGTGGTCATTTTTAAATCCATTGATTTTAATAAATATTTTTATAATTTAATTAACATAGAGATATAGTGAATTTCTATGAAAATGAGTATTTTGTGTATAACTTGAGAATGAGTACATGAAATAAGAGAGGATTTCACCATCAACTTAGTATGATCTCAAAATCATAGTAATGTTTAAATAAATTAAATCCGATTAATATTGGTCAATTCATGATTCCTGACATTTCTATAATTATCGTTTAATCCTTTGAATATAAATTATGTTATTTCTGCACAGCTTAGTATTTGTTTTATTATTTCGATATTTCAAATTTTGTCATTTTAATCAAAATTAATCAGAAAAATCTATCTTTCATTTCGTCAAATAAAGTAAAAATTACCCAATTTTGGTACTTAGTAAATTTGCTATCTCTGTGGGGTAACACTCCTACTCATCGTTATATTACTTGTTCGATTTTTTACACTTACAAATTAATGCAACACATCTCCATAGGCTGACTTCAGCAGACATTCAGGGGCTCATTTCTATGGGCTGACCTCGGACAATCAAGTTGCCACACAAAACGACAAAATACTCCTCACCAGACTTCCATCAGTCGACGAGTGGGGGGCTTATTGTTGAGGTTAGATTTTGTACTTCATCTATCACCGTACACATGGCAACTCAGGCTCCAGAAGGTCACTAAACGAGTCACCGTGACTTTCCGAGCAGGCTAAAGCGACTGGTCAACTGGTCAACTCCACTTATCGATCCCACAAGTCGATGGACAGCCTTGGGCATCAAGTAAGAAGATAATACCCTCAAGATATTCCCTATACGGGATTTCACAACAGAATCAACCATAAAAGAAAAGAAATTAACTGCTACAGTTAGAAGAATTAATGAGAAAAAATGTCAACATTTGACTTAGGCCTCAAGCAACCCTCTCACTGGATGAAATTGATTGTCTTCCACATAAGAAAACGGTATCTCTAGCAATCAGGCAATAAAGAGACCGGATCAACTCAAAATGTGCAAGAAACCATGATTGACCAGTTAATTTGGACATAACCAGTTAAGGAAAGTCATGCAGCGCCTAAAAAGGAATGGAATATCACGAATTGAATTTCATATCACACAAAGAATTAGGAAACAACTCGTGGAGCCTCATCAACTATAAATACTTTGGACACAGTTCGGCAGGCGTACACAACACATAAAAGCTCTCACGCTCATTTCTAGAAAAAATTTTCCATTTCTTACTGTATCTTCCAACATATATTTTTCTCTCTCATCCCGTTCTTCTCAGTACGACTTATTGTAATTCTTTTTCGCAGTTATAGTGAAACCACTAGAGCCCAACAGTGGACGTACGATGTATTATCAGGGGAACTACTATAAATTCTTGTGTCTTTTTATTGCTTTTCATTTACTTTCACGTTTACTAATGCTCTCGTTCTCGCAACGGATCAATCTCACTAATCAACGACTCGTAACTCAATCATTGACCCTTGATTTAATCAATTATAGATTTTACCCTCTACATTTGTATTATTTATAGTTTGAGTAATTAACACAAATGGTCTCTAACCTCTTTACTGGGTGATAATTTGGTCCATATTCTTTTAATTTTGGCAAAACGATCTCCAAACTCTCAAAACATTGCAATCAAACCCTTTCCGTCAAAATTCGTTAAGTTTTTAACAGACTCTTTCACGTGATCCTCGCGTGCTCTCTTTTATAGTGAGACACCCTCAAAAGAAAAAAATAAAAAATAAATAAAAACTCAAACCTAGAAAAAAAAACCAGGACAAGAACAAAAATAAACTCTTCAATCGTCAACATTGCCAGACAAAATCAAACTTTTTGCTATGTTCAATCTTTAATTTGAAACAAAAGCAACTAAAAGCTACACATGAAAAAAATGAGCTCCACACAAAAAAAAACAAAAAAACAAAAAAAACAAAGAACAAAGCAAAACAAAAATCAAAAAATCAAAAAATCAAAAAATCAAAAACCAAAAACCAAAAAAAAAAAAAAACCCTGACTTTAACCAAGACCAAACAGATTGTATTCTATATGAAACTCAATATACATTAATAAAAGGAAATAGCCCAGAAACTGAATCATTCAGATGCCCACAATCCATAGATTAACAAACAAGGGATAAATAATTAAAAGAGATATGAGAAAAACAAAACAAAAGATCTGATCTTTCCGGAGATTATAATCCAGCAATTTTTCTTATAGTTGTGCTTGGTCACCTCATCAAAAGGCAAACATTTTGGAATCTGGAGCCATCCAATACCTTCTTCTGTTCACAGAAAGTCAATAAAAAAAACAAAACAAAATTAACATTCCAAAATTAGAAAGCCGCACCGTTACCCGGATCTCCGTGAAGCCTGAATGTCGTTGCCAAGACTTCGTGAAGCCAAGGCCGCTATCCAGAATTCGCGAACTCAGAACACCGACGCCGCCTAGAGTCTACAAACCCAACGCCGGCGGTCTCCTCCCTCTCGCTCTCGCTAGCTAATTCAAAGTTTTTTGAAGAATAGTAGCCCCAAATTGAATAAACTTGTGATTTTACGAAAATAATCCTTATAATTGGGTCACGTAAAGGGTGACAAGGGTTTTAATGTAGGTAACTTGACGGCTCTGGATGAAAATAACTTAATTGCACTTATTTAATGATGTTGGGGATTGCTAATTGCACTTATTTAATGATGTTGGGGATTGCTAAAATTAAAAGAATAAGAATTAAATTGTCACCTATTAAAATATTAAGAACTATTTGTGCCAACTCTTATATTTTTTTGAAATTTTTTTTTTATTTTTTTATGTTCATACTCTGTCTTTATCTAATATGATCTAATATAATCTAATATAATCTAATTTAATCTAACATATCTAAAAAAGCCAAATCCACTTTTAAACTTGGGTCCTATGAAAACTACTGCCCCGTTCATTTCGCCGATTTGAGTTTAGAATTCGAGTTTTGCTACAGTAAAAAGCTCTCAGAAACAGTCACATTTAACTTTTTTGCTACAGTAAAAAGTTCTCACACAAAATCACATCTCAACTCGAATTACAAACTCGAATCAGCGAAGTGAACGGGCCCGTACATGTTGACCTCCTCCTCTTTCTTTTTCTTTTTTATAAAAAAATTCCTCTTTTTCATGTATTCTTTTGCTTATTGTCTTTTCTTTCCTAATATTCTTTGACAGCTCTTTTTTTTATTATTTTTTGCAATATCTTTCTTTACAATACTGTCTTTGTTTACTTTCTCTTAATAAAAATAACTCATTTCGAATATGTTTCTACTTAGGTTTTTTCCCTCAAAACTTCTAATATAACTTTAATTATTATTAATTCTTTTTTTTTTTTCAATATCTTTCTTCGAATTTTTTTCTCATTTTCTTTAAATTAAAATAGTTCTTTTCAAATATGTCTCTACTTCATTTTTTTTTCTTAAAATATATTTTTTCTTCTTGCTCAAACTAATGGACTTATTTTCTAAGAATGTCACATGTTTTAATCAAAGGTATTCTCCACATGTTTAGCACGTGGCTCAACTAGTATGGTAAAATAAAAAATAATAGAGAGAAAATTACAGATTCTATCTATTTAAGATTCTTGTGTATAGCACGTGGCTCAACTAGTATAAAAAAAAGAAAAGAAAAACAAAAGAGAGAAAATTACAGATTCTCCCTACTTAAGTAGTTGACTTATTAAGGCCCCGTTCACTTCGCTGATTCGAGTTTAGAATTCGAGTTTTTTTACAGTAAAAAGCTCTCACAAACAATCACATCTAACTTTTTTACTATAGTAAAAAGTTCTCACATAAAATCACATCTCAACTCAAATTCTAAACTCGAATCAGTGAAGTGAACGAGGCCTAAAAGTACCTATTTTAAAAAAAACTATACTTTTAACTAGTTCTAGTTTAAAAAGTAAAAATATATACACTAATGTTACGAGATAGAAATAAAATGGATCTCCATTTCAAAAGTTATTATTAAAAATTTCCCAAAAAAAAAAAAAAAAAAAAAACCAAACTAAGGTGCTTCTACATAAACGAATTGTTTATGTAAATTTTATTGCTTCTATATTATATGAATTAAATTAATCAACATAACCTATACCCAGGAAGGAAAAAAAGAAAACAACATAACCTTTAACCAGTCAATATTTTCTGGCTGGCTATCATATATAAAACCTTCATACCTTAAAGCCTCCATTATTATTATTTTTATTTTTTAGAGTTTGCACAGCATAACTCGGGCAAAGTGAAAAGTGAGTTAAATATGGAATATGACCCGGTGTTTCATCCTAAAAGGTACAGTATTAGAAGTAGTGTTAACCTTTTTAAATCCATTATTCATTTTAGAAGCAACAAAAACCAAACAAAAACAAAAACAAAAAGAAAACAAAACAAAAAAAGAACTACTATGCATCATGTCTAACTAATATGAGATTTTTGTTTGCACCCTTCCAACATTTCAAAAAAAAAAAAAAAATTACCATCTAGCGTTTAGTGAGGTGCTAAATTCACTTGTCTCGTCTTCTGTTTAAGAATTAACAAATTAGTGGATATTTGATTTATTAGACGTTTATTTCTTATATTCATCATGATTCTGAATCATGATTCATAGTTTTCTATAGTATTTTTCTCTCACAAAAAATACACATAAAATGAAAATAATTCTGAATTATAGTTCTGAATCTATAAACCAAACGTCCACAGATTTAAAATTATGATTCAGAATTATTTTTAATTTATGTGTGTTTTTTATGAGAAAAAATACTGTAACAAATCACGAATCATAATTTAAATCGTTACACGAATCTATTAACTAAACACACCTTAAAATCCCGTTAAATTTTATACTTGAACTCATAATTTTAATTTTATTATAGTATTTCACATCTTATAAAAATTCTATCAATCAATTAAAATTATTGACTTGTGAACTAAACGAATTCTAAAAAATAAAAAATAAAATAAAAACTCCCTCCAGACAAAAGCCACGTGTTGGTTTATCCCGAAGCGTGAACCATGCGTGGTCGTGTGGGTCTTCATACTGCAAAAAGTAAATAAATATTAGTGAAAGGCACAACGTCTAGTTCCAGCTGACAATCTTGCCGGCATTTTTGTTTTTGTTTTTGTTTTTGTTTTTTTACTATTGAATATTGTCGGCAGACATTAATTGCAATGATTTATCCTTGTTTAGCTTTAAGTTTCTTTTTTCTTTTTTTTGGTTGTGTTTAGTTTCTAATTAAGTACTCTTCACGAAACACGTCGGACTTGTTCTTTTTGATTAAAATTTAAAAAAAATTTAAATTTAAGTTATAATTTTATTTAAATTTATGGAGTCTATTTAGTTCATTAATTTAAGTTTTTAATTTAAATTTAGATGTGACTGTATATAAGAATTTTTTATTATAATAAAAAAAGTAGATGTGACTGTTTTTTAAAAATTTTTACTGTAGTAAAACTCGAATTGGTGAAATATTATTTTATAAAATTTGAGTTTAAACTCGAGTTTTAACTTGAGTTTGGGGTTTAAATCTGAGTAGGCCCCGTTCACTTCGCTGATTCGAGTTTAGAATTCGAGTTTTTCTACAGTAAAAAGCTCTCATAAACAATCACATCTAACTTTTTTATTACAGTAAAAAGCTCTCACATAAAATCACATCTTAACTCGAATTCTAAACTCGAATCAGCGAAGTGAACGAGAACTCAAATTCTTAAACTCAAACTCAAGTTAATAAATAATATTTTTTATATTCTTAAGAATACCATAACTTTTTCGTTTTAATTCCTATTGAGATGAATTTTTTCTATACGTTCACAACAAAAAGACAAATAAAATTCAATCCATATACTCTATTAAAATTTTTTATCACTATTAAATTTTTATTAAAATACTGTTTAAATATAAATATAAATTTTGGCACACTCCTCAAATCATTTATCAATTGTGAACGAACCCATCATATATTTGGTGTCTGCAGAATCCGAGGTTTAAAAAGTTCATCCTCATACTTAAAATTTTATGGTTACTGCTACTGATGAGGTTAGTCTAGCATGGATATGGAGCGTATCATTCTTCTAAATAACCCATCATTTACGCCAATATATATATATATATATATATATATATATTATACATACTACACCGGAACAGTGACTTTCTGATTTTGCCCATATTTCTTTCTGTTCAAGTCTTTTTTATACCGTTTGTCCTTTTAGCCATTTTTATCGTTTTATCCTTGGCTTCTTATTTTTGTTTGAGTTTTTTGTCTTATCCTTCGGTTTGCCTTTCTTTTTTCATTGCGAACGTTCTGGACTTCTTCACTTTAGTCCATTTATTTTTTTTTCCTTTTTCTCTCTCTTGCTCTTCGTGAGGTTTTTGGGATTAATATCGTTCTCCATGCTTTTCCCCATTTTATGTTTCTGGGCTTCTCTTTGACAATTTTTGTTGTCTCTTCATTTTTTGCCGTCTCCCCATTTTATGTTTTTGGGCTTCTCTTTGAAAATTTTTGTTTCTTCTGCATTTTTTACGGTCTGGGTATTTTTAACTTTTTAGGGTTCTTTTTCTAAAAAAAATATTTGTTTTAGATTTTTTGGGGCTTTGTTTCGGTTTGTTATGTAATATACGAGTTAATGTTGTGGGTTATGTTTCGGTGGAGTTTGTAGGTTTTCTTCTTTCTGGGAATTTTATCAATTTTTTTGGGTCGTTTGGGTATTCTTTACTTTTTAGGGTTTTCCTCTTCGAATGTGTTTTTTTGTTTTTGTTTTTGGTTTACTTTTGTTCTTTGTTCCAGTGATTTGCGATTTTAGGGTTTTTCTCTTCGAATCTGTTGTTTTATTTTTCTTTTTGGTTAACTTTTGTTCTTTTTTTTAGTCATTTGCGGATTTGTTCTATGATTCATTTTTTCTTTTGTTCATGCATTCTTCTGCTTTGCACGTCTTCTTCGTTTTCTCCATTTTATGTTCTTGGGCTTCTCTTTGAATTTTTTTGTTTATGTTTCAGTTTTTGTTTTTGGTTTACTTTTGTTCTTTCTTTCAGTGATTTGCAGATCTCTTCTGATTCGTTGTTCTGCAAAACACTTTTGTAATCAAATTTTTTTTTTTCATTTTTTTACATTTTTTTGTTCTTTTTCTTTACAGAATTTTTTACTTTCCCCTTTTTTTGTAGGTTTTTTTATCCTTTTTGTTCAGAGAACATTTTCTCTTTTTATTTTTTTGTCTGTTCTTTTTTTTGGAAAGAAAATTATTTTCTTTACTTTTTTACTATGCTTTTTGTCTGTGATGTTATTGGTTGATTTTTTTCTTTTGTTTTTTTTTACGCTTTCAATGATTTGTTTCTCTTATCTTCTAGATTAGTTTTTAATATAGTTGCTTCTTTCAGTTTGTAGACAGTTTTTACATTGTTTATCTGTTCTTTTTTTTTTTTTTTGGAAAGAAAAATATTTTCTTTACTTTTTTATTATGGTTTTTGTCTATGATGTTATTGGTTGATGTTTTTTTTCCCTTTTTTTTTACGCTTTCAATGATTTGCTTCTCTTATCTTCTGGATTAGTTTTTGATATAGTTGTTTCTTTCAGTTTCTAGACAGTTTTTACATTGTTATAGTATGTATAATATTGTTTTGTCACATATTTTTTTACTGTAATTTCGTATAACACAAATTTTTACTGTCTGTTCATTATTCGTTCAGTTTCTCGGTGGTTTTCATGCTTCGTGACACCTGTTGACTAATGATTACCTCAGTTGATATTTTTTTTCCCAACAATTGCTATCGGCGCTTCATCAAAAATTTGTTCTTTTTGTATAAAACTATTGTGTTTTATCTCATTATTACGGTTTCTCTTTTTTATCTGTTTTCCTTCTCCAACTTTTATAATACATTCTCTTATACCTTCGTTTAGAAAAAAAAAACTGAATATGACCAACTGCAAGTCGAAAGACAGCAAGAGAGGAAAAAAAAGGTAACAATAGAAGCTTAGACCAAACCCACTAAGAAAATGACCAACTGAATACGGATATAATCCTGTAATATATTTGTTGGTATGTGTTGTTAGCAGTGAAACATAGATACCTAAATCGTTATGAATAAAAGCTGTAATAAAAAATAGTAAATTAAAGACAGCAAGAGAAGGAAAAAAACAATTACCAGAAGCTTACACCAAACCAACTAAGAAAATGACCAACTGAGTACAGAAAAAATAATCGTCTAATAATTTTTTTGGTATATGTTGTTAACAGTGAAACATAAATATCTAAATCATTATTTGATATTTAATATTTTTATATAAACAATGTAAACAATATGATTACTTCCATAATATCCAACATTTGGAAATGGAACAATATTATTACAATGTATCACTATGAAAATTTCATATATAAAAGTATAATTATAAAAATATAAATATATATTATTTCAATATTAATGTGAATATATTATAAATAATGTTCTTTTTTTGTTTTCTTAATTCACAGCTTTAGTACACAGTGTACTTATTAATAATGCAGATTTTTAATGTATTCCATTTATTTGAAGCAAATTTGCTGTTTCGTTGCACTTTCTACCATTGAATACAGATTTGAGTAGCATTTGTGTACGGTTGACACTCGAGTTGTAGCTAATTCTCTCAAATATAAACGTGAGTTCTGTAACGACAAAGATAAGTTTTAAATGTTTCATTCATACACTGTAATTATTCTAGATTTGTCTACAATAAATTTATTAACATATATAATATATTAAAATCAAATAATTCCTATTTAACTTATTATATATATTTAAAAAGCTTTTTAAAAGTTCATCAAAATTTTACAAAGTTAATTTTAAATAAATACTTCATTCTATTTAATAATAATATTTAAGAAGATTTTTAAAAGTTTATAAAAATTTTGCAAAGTTAACTTTAAATAAATATTTCATTATATTTAATAATAAAACATTTGTATAAATTTTATAGAAATAAATTATTTTAATTAATAATGTAGTACATATTTGTTTATATTTCTTTTGTAATATTAATTACGATATCTATTTATTAATATAAAGCTATCTTTTAATTATAACATGTTAATACTATTTAATTTTTTCTTCTGTTATAATTTGAAAGCAAAAAATTTGTAATTGTTCATTATTTATTTATTTTTTTGAATATATCTTCTAACTAATTTCATTTATGTTATTATTTTTGGCATTTATTATTTCTTCATTTTTATTAATTTCAATATATGTTTAGATAAATGTTTGTCAGTTATAGAACATAAACATGTTAGACTATTGATTACATTATAATTTTAATAGATACATTCATGTCAAATCCCTCATGTGTTTCATCATAAGTAAGCATAAAATACTTAAATATATATGAAAATAATAAACAAATGTTTAACAATAAAATTTTATTAATAATTTCACCAATTAATAAAATTTTTATACAAATATAATCTAACTGTGAATAATATATTACAATTAAAATTAAATATATTTGAACACAAATTAAACATTATTAATTATATATTTTTATTTACAAAAATAGACATATAAATAAATATGTATATATATGTTACAAATTTACAGCAACTTATAAATATATATATATATGTGTGTGTTTTTATACATTTTTCTTATTTAAATTATCGTTAATTAAACTATTACATATCCGTGCAAATGCACGGGTAATCCACTGGTAAATATACTAAAGGAGGAATGTTAAGTTATTGTTTAACCTGACTCATTTTATTGTTCTTTCTACAGCAGAATGCCGGTTTTGTCCTTTTTTCGTCCTCTTTCTTTGTTTGGAGTAGAGCCCTCACGTGTTGATTTCGCCGTTTTGCCCCGGCTCCTTTCTCCTTCCGTGGTCTCTTGCCTCAGTGTTTTTCGTCTTTTACACTCTCTTGTTATACCTATTACTAAAGGAGGTAGGAAAGTTACTGTACTAAGTACAGTGATTTTTTGATTTTGCCCCTGTTTCTTTCTGTTCAAGCATTTTTTATACCGTCTGTGTCCTTTTGAGTGTTTTTACTGTTTTACCCTCGGTTTTATTTTGTTTCTGTGTTTTTTTCTGGGCATTTTGGTCATTTGATTTGGTCCTCTTTCTTTTACCGTTTCCAATGTCTGACCTTTGCTATTCCTTTCCCTGGAGCTTTTTCTACTCTCACATTTTGTTCCTTTTTTTTTTTGCCACTGAAGCTTTTATGCTTCGTCTCTCTTTTTTGTTGGTGGTGGATTCTTACGGAAATGCTTACTGAGGCTTCTGGGCTTTTCTTTTCCCTCTTACGCTTTCTTTGATTGTTTGGCTTAAATCGAAGGTTCATCGTAGATGCTCTGGGTTTTTCTCTCTGTTTTTTTCTCTTTCTGCCTCTCGAGCGATTTTCTCTCCTCCGTCGTCCCCGATCCTTACCTCTGCACCACCATTACCGTCGCCGTCAGCCCTTCTTTGATCACAATCGAATGAGGCTCAATGACAAGGTTTTAATTTTCTTTCCTTTTTTCCATTTCATTTCTATGATTTCGTTCTTCGTGTTTTTGCTTTCCTTGGAAGAACAATTTTTTTTCTTCTCTGAATTCTTTGTTTGGAAAACCATAGAAAATTTTCACTACTCTTTCTCTCCACTTAGCAAAATAAGAACATAACTTTAAAAAAAATTACGTTTTTCTCTGTGTCTATGCTTTTGGTATAGTGTGATTAACGATTTGCTGAGGTTCATTTAGCTCGAGGTCCAAAGTACACGTGAAGATCTGGGCTGTCTTCTTCGCCTCCACTATTTCTGCTCAACTTTCAGTAAGTTGTTTTTCCTTTTTTTTAATAAAACTGTTAGTGGTGTGCTTTAATTTTTTTTTTTTTTTTAGTTTTCTGCATTTCAGGCATGCTTAATATTCTTTGTCCATATGTTCTTAATTTTTTGTTTCTTTGTTCCTTTGATTCTTTGCTGATAAATGTTGTTGTCATTAGGAATTTTGCACGGATTATTGTGGGTTTTCGATGATTTTTTTTTTTTCCGTTCCCTTTCTTCTTTCCCCTATTCTCTTCAGCCATTTTTTGTTTCTTCATTCCTTTGATTCTTTGCTGATCATTTTGTATTGTTGTCATTAGGAATTTTGCTATGGGTTATTATGGGTTTCCAACGGTTTCCCAACCCCTTTCCTTTCTTCTGTCCCCTATTCTCTTCGGCCATTGATCTGGAATTTACATGGGTTTCTTCTGTGTTCTTACCAAAGTGAATGTTCTGGAATGCATATTTTGTGTTATGTGCCTTTTTTCCCCTTCTTTTTGCCGAACCTCTGCTGTTTCTGATCTACTTTTTTGATTTGGGAATTGTTCGTAAATCAATTTTTTTTTGCATTTAATGGTTAGCTAATTTGTAGTGCTGATTTGTGATATCTATGATCTTGCTTTGTACTTTTGTCTTGATGATTCGTGGCTTTTCCGTTGTAGAGGCATTAAATGAGCTAGGGATTTTCCCTCTTTTACTGTCCGGAATATGCAGCATGTTGTCGATGTTTCTATCGGTTGATTATGCTTTGATTTTTTCCTTAATTTTTTTTCTCATACTTTTGTTACTTGCATTATTTTTTCTCTTTTTTTTTCCTTCCTCAGTATTTGTCCACCGACTTAATTGTATTATATGTGATGTTCTCATTGGTTATCTTAGTCTTTATATATGTGCAAAATACTATTGTCGTAGGTTAATTTATTGTTTGTCCTTTCTTCTCTTACACCTGACATCGTTCCCTTTCTACCTCTGTGTTGATCACTTACTACCTTTCTTTACCTTGCCCTATTTATTGCTCCATTGTCTTAGTTCTGTCTTTTTCCTTCCTTTTTGGTTGGCTGGCATTGGTTACTTAGGGCAGTGCTCACAATATCTCAGGTACTATTAATGATTTATGTCTGGATATTTTAATTGTTCTTTGTTAATGCTGAGTGTGCTGGTTTGTTCTATTGTTACCACTATGTGTCATTTCCTATAGTGCTTAGAAAAATTAATTCCTATTCATTGTCAATAAATCTTAATGATCTATAGTTGTCTTCTTTTGTGTTCTTAATTTATTTCACAATAGTATATATAGTGGTTTGTTTTTACATAACATATTTCTTATGTTTCATTGATTTTACTGTATGGCAATGCTTATTACAATTGTTTTATATCTGCTTACTTCTATTTGACATATTTAGAAATTGTTATAAATGTACTTCTTAGTCATGTGGATTCTGTCTTTGCATTCTGATTTTGTTCGTAGTTTTTTATTATAATTGTCTAAATATGCTCTTTTTTCCTTTTTTTTTACTTGGCATAACCTTTTTCAGATTTTGGCTATGCTATTTTATCTTCGCCTACTTATTGTGCAATCTTTTAAATTTTGTCTCTTCTGCGTGGATTTGGGTAGCTAATATTCTCTGTTTAAGGCAGTTTTGACACTGTTGCAGGTACTGTTCATGATTCTTCCTTATATTTCCTTAATATTTGCTGTTATTGGATATATTAGTTTCCTGTGCTGCTATTAGTTTTTACTGTTTGTTATGATGCTGGAAAAAACCTGTTTTTGTTGTTATGATTGCGTTCTCCTTTGTTTTGTTAGCATATAGTAATGATATATTGAATCTGTTTTCATCTGTTTTATAGTCACATATATATGAATGCAGTTATTTTTGCCTAGCATATTCTATCTTTATTTAGCTTTCGTAAGTGGCAATAATCATTATAATCAGTTTTGGTCTTTTTAATTCCATGTAATCTATGTAAAAATTACTGACAATAACTCTTTCCTGTTTGGATTTTAGTTTTCTGTATCTTCTTTAACCAGAATAGCCCAAATGTTCTTCTCCTTTTTTTTTCTTCCTTTCGTGTGTGGCAATGATGATCAAAAATAACTTTGGCCTCCTTAATTTTGATGAATCTGTCCAAAAATTGCCGTGAATAAGCCTTTTTTATTTGGGTTTTGATTTTGCTTATTCTCTTGACCAAAACAATTTAAATGCTTTTTTTTCTCTCCTTTAATCCAAATACATCGCATTTTCAATGCCTATTCCAATTAAATTCCAATTTCATCTATTCTTCTTTATTGGATTTTCCCATATTGCTTTTCTCATAATCTAATTTACCTCATTTTTAATAAACAAGTAACATGATTGTCACTCTTTTGGTCTCTACTATTTTTTTTTCAACATCATTTTGATCTTTTGGTATATGTGTTTTAAAATTTTGATTCAAAATCTTACTTTTTCCCGTGTCATCTTTTCCCTTGTTTCTTCTTCCTTTGTTTTATAAAAGCTCTTTGATCTTTGTCTTGCCTTACGATCTCCCAATGTGTTTTTCTTCTTTATGTTTCATTTTTCTCTCTGTTGTCAGCTTCAGCTTCTCTAATTATTTTATTATTTTGATCCAAGAAGAACCTGATCACTACTTTGGTATTTCAGCCCTCCCCCCAAAATAACAACATCAGCTCCAACACCAATCAACCTGCAAACACCAAATCCAAAAAAATTAGCCACAAGGTAAAATATATTCATTAACTTTTTAAACCTATATTTATCCATAACCTTTTAAACATATATTTATCCATAATCTTTTAAACATATATTTCAATAACCTTTTCTCATTTTCAGTTCTCGGTCAAAAGAAGCAGAACAGTTAAAAAAAAGTCAAAGGACTAAGTAACATAACTACTTTTAAATTAAGACATTTATAATATCCTCAAATACTAATACTTCTTCAAAATTTCCATTTTGCAGCTGAAAAAAGAAAGAAGACCACAACAAAAAATAGACATGACAGCTCAAATACACTGTATAATACTGTACTATAACAATCACATATCTATTGTATGGTACAAAGTTATGTAAACGTACAAACAAATTCATATAATGATGTGTAATTATACTATCACAAACACATATTTTTTATATAATACAAAATTATTATCCGACTATCACAACCAGAGATCTTTTATATACACAAAGTTATTATCCCTCGCAACGCGAGGGTACAAAACTAGTATATATCGAAAGAAGGGAAACAAATTTTGGTCATAACGGTGAATTAGTCGAACAAAAATTTACTTAAATTAATTTATTATTTATGTTATGCTATTATTATTATTATTATTTTGCTTGTGAAAATTATGCTATTATTTTGTAGCACAGTGGAAACACGATTTTTTAAATTGGAATAACGAAAGGTAAATTTAGCATGGACCCGTTTAGTTTACTGATTTAAATTTTTAATTTGAGTTGAGATGTAATTTTATGTAACAAAATTTTATTATAGTAAAAAAATTAAATGTGATTATTTCTAAAATTTATTTACTGTAACAAAACTCGAATAAGTGAAATAACTGTTAAAATACATTCAAAATAAATATATGATTTTTTTTTTTTTTTTTTTTTTTGCCTCCTTATCCCTTATAGTGGAGCAGTCCTTGTCTTAAGCGAGTACGTGCATCTACAAACTCACATTACATTATAAACGCTACCAAATTCATTGGGATTTGGATCACTGAGACCCAACAAAATGTGTGTATATAATAATCCATAGTTGGAAAAGAAAAAAAGAAAAAGTGACAGTCAGAAAGAGACTGGAAATCAGTAGGAGTATTAGTGAAAATGAGGAGAAGGGCTAGTCAAGAAATGGCTGCAATGATGATTCCTAATTTGCTGATATTATTCTCAGTTGTGACTTCATCAATGGTGATGAGAGTTTCTGGTTTCACAACAACAACAACAACAAGGATCATGGAACTTCATCATGATGTTGAAGAGCAGCAGAATCAGTACAGGAGAAACTTGCTTGCTAATGGTCTTGGCTCGACTCCTCCTATGGGGTAAGATAATAATATGTCTCTCTTTTTCTTTTTAGGTTTCTTGCTTCTGGGGCGGTTTTTGGAGCGATTTGGCATGTTTATTTCACTGATTTAAGTTTTTAATTTCAATTTTGTTGTAGTTAAAAATTCTCTCAAATCTAATTTTTTTGTTAAGTTAAAAGTTCTTTAATACGTCTTAATTCGAATTGGAAACTCAATTAACGAACTAAACGAGGCTTAATTATATTTTCTTCAATTCTGGATTTGGGTTTTTGAGATTTTAACTACTAGTTGTTGTCAGTGACAGAAATTTGGTCGAGAACTGTTTTGGCATGTACATAATTTGGTTTTCTTTTGTATAAATACGGTTTTTTTTTTTTTAAATACGGAAATTTTTTTTTTTTTTTTTTTTTTTTTTTTTTTTGCTTTGGTCGTTTTAAAATAACCTTAAAAAGTTGATGTTGTCGCCATTTCAATCCATAATGGTCACTGTCTGTCTGATAGAACACTGTTTATGGAATTGCCAAGAGATGATTTTTGTTACAGTTTTTGACAAAATCTCATTGGTAAAGTAGTCTGATGTTGGTTGTTGCTGAAGAAGAAGTGACAAATTCATATTGGAAAAAACACAAACCAACCACCCTTTTGCTTTTTTATTATGGTCTATCTTTAATTGGGTTCATCAGCTATTTATTATGCTTGGACTTGGAAAGAATTTTCTTTGTGTATCATTAACTTTTTTTTTTTTTTTTTTTCTCTATCAGAAGAAACAATAAAAAATCCTTTTATTTCTCCATCTTATCCTTTTTTTTAATCCCCTTGTTTTTCTTTCCCCAATTCGGAGCATATCTTCATTTCAAAACCCCCCTGATTGTTTGTTTGTTTATTTATTTTCGTGGATAGGTGGAGTAGTTGGAATCATTTCGCCTGCAAAATTGATGAGAAAATGATCAAAGAAACAGGTAAGTTGTAATTTTATGCATTGAAACGTGCTGTCAAAGAGCCAAAGCTATGTTAATATTGGTTTGGTCTTTTACAGCTGATGCTTTGGTTTCCACCGGCCTTTCGAAACTTGGATATACCTATGTTAATATTGGTATGTTCCCTTGTTCTTTTTCTTTAACTTTTCACTCCCTTAATTTTATAAATTATGTAGCTGACAAAACATCTTTCTCTACATTTAGATGATTGCTGGGCTGAATTAGCGCGCGACAGCAAGGTAATAACTTCAAGCTATAAAACAATTCAGTTGAGAGAATGATTCAATAGTGATGGACTAAAAAGAGGATTTCATTTTCAGGGTTCTCTAGTGCCTAAGAAGTCAACATTTCCTTCTGGAATTAAAGCTCTTGCAGACTATGTTCACAGCAAAGGTCTTAAGTTGGGAATTTATTCAGATGCTGGGTAACATGACTTACAACATTTATATATCTATTCCCACATGGTAATTCTTTTTCTCGTCCTAAATGCGGACAAATGATGAATTCATACCTTACTTTGCAGGTATTTTACTTGTAGCAAACAAATGCCAGGTTCACTTGGTCATGAGGAACATGATGCCAAAACATTTGCTTCATGGGTGTGAATTCTTGCGATAACTTTATCTCGATTTGAAAGTACAAATTTTTGTTTGTAGTCCTGATTTTGTTTATGTCTTCGCAGGGAATTGATTATTTGAAGTATGATAACTGTTTTAATGATGGATCAAAGCCAACTGTTAGGTAACAAGTAATCTCTACTATAGTATACTTTTTCTTAGTTTTTTTTGTTTGCAAATAATTTTTTCCTAATTGTCTTGTTCATTTAGGTATCCTGTAATGACCCGAGCTCTAATGAAGGCTGGCCGTCCCATCTTCTTCTCCCTATGCGAATGGTAATCACAGTTATAAACAGTTATTGAATTTATAAATTGTCTTTTGTGGTTTGTGGTCTTTTTAATTGCGTAATTAGACTTAGTCTTCTTTCTTCTTTTTCAGGGGAGACTTGCATCCTGCTCTATGGGGTGCTAAGTTGGGAAATAGCTGGAGAACTACTAATGACATTACCGATACATGGGAAAGGTAGAATTTTAAGCTTTCTCCCCAATGTCTCTGTTCATCACTTGAAGTTTGTCCCAAATAATTCCTTTTCCCATTTCCCTTTGGCAGTATGATCTCTAGAGCGGATATGAATGAAGTATACGCAGAGTATGCAAGGCCTGGCGGTTGGAATGGTCTTTATCCATTGTCGTAGAACAAAGTTGTTTTGCAAAAAGAGTTGAAATCTGTGTGACCCGTGTCATTGATATTCTTCTAAGATTTTTCTTTTATTTGTCATCGAGTTTTAACAGATCCTGACATGCTTGAAGTGGGAAATGGAGGGATGACAAAAGACGAATACATAGTCCATTTCAGCATATGGGCGATTTCCAAGGTATTTTAGACCTTTTATCTTCTACTTGATAGTTCTTTTTCATTTGAGTCCAATATATTGTTTTTTTTTTTTTTTTGGTCATCCATTAACAAGTAAATTGGTCTCATCCATTAACATGTAAATTGATCTTCCAGGCTCCCCTTATTCTTGGTTGTGATGTGAGGAATCTGACAAAAGACACAAAGGACATTATTGCCAACAAAGAGGTCATTGATGTTAACCAAGGTATTTTAAGCGACAACCTTCTTTTTTTCTGTTGATTTTGCTCTAGTCTGCAGAAAAAGGAAGATAATTGACATTTTCTTTATTAATACATCAGATCCACTTGGGGTCCAAGCGAAAAAGGTTAGAATGGAAGGAGATATCGAGGTAAAACTATTCCAAAATTCTCTTGGAAATTTTAAATTTGAGTGTCATTTTGTTAGGAGGTTGCATGAGAATCATTGCTCTTATGTGCTTCCAACAGATTTGGGCAGGGCCTCTCTCTGGATACAGGGTAGTTGTAGTTCTACTCAATCGAGGCCCTTGGCGTTATACGATTACAGCCAACTGGGATGACATTGGAATCCCACTAGAAACTGTTGTTGAAGCAAGAGATCTTTGGGAGGTAGATATAAGATTATAATCATTTATTTAAATAATCCTCAAATCTTTTGAAGGAATCTTATAACAATTAAATATATTTGTTTCTTGCAGCACAAGACACTGAAAAACCGATTTGTTGGAAACATAACAGCTACAGTGAACCCACATGCCTGCAAAATGTACGTGTTGAAGCCAATTTCGTGAGATTGCCACAAGTACAGCTTCTCCTCAACTAAATTAATGTCTGATCAGCATCTGATCTCATAGTTTTAAGACTCAGATTTGTCTGCTTGACAATGCTGCAAAACATGAGTTGAATAAAAAAGTTGAGGAAAGCTATGCTTCTTGTTTCTTTATTGTGTGCTTATTGTTTCTTGTTCGCCGTTTTCTACGCTAGGGTATCGCTACTGATACTGCATTTCCAAGTGTTAGATTCGGTAAAACTCACATCAAAATGAATATAGATCTGACAGTTAAAAACAGAACCGTAACGGTAGGAATTAGAATTCTCTTTCTTGCTATGAAGGAAGAAGTATTAGGTAGGAATTGGTATTGCTGCAGGTGATGTTAACTAACAAACAAACATCATACACAAAAGAGAAGAAGAGAGAACATAAAGAAGCTTCTTTGAAAGACACTCTTAAAGCAAGAAAAGGTTAAAACCTTTTTCTTTGTGGAGGAGCAAATATATCTTCCCTGTTGATACAAGTTACACTGAAGCATCTTTGTACAACAAATTAAAACGTTTGTTTTCTGATCCAAAAACTTATCTTCTAGGATATAGATATAATCAACAAAGTTTAGTTCAATTATTTAGGGTGCGTTTGGAATTCGTTTTAAAATAATTTTATTTTTTGTATGAAAATGAAAATGAAAACGTTTTCAATTTCAGACAGAAATCATTTTTGAAAATGCGTTTGGTAGTTTTATTAAGAGATTATTTTCAGTATAAAAAAAACCTATTAATAGCTCTCTCTTTCTCTTTGCTCAAGAGAGGAGAAAATGAAAGTAAAAAATAAAAAATGATTAAAAGTCGTTTTTCATTTTTCTCTCATTTTACACTAAATTAAAAAATTATTTTCATTTCTTTTTTTGTCTTTATTACGCCAAACGTTATTTTAAAAACGTTTTTATTTTTTCTTTCTCGAAAAATGTGAAAAAAAACGAGATTAATTCCAAACACGACCTTGTATTAGAAATTTTTGAAAATTCCTTTTGTGTAAATCACGTTCGTAGTTACCAATTTTTGAAAGTGATTTGATTTACGAGAATCAAAACATTACAGGCTTTGGAAGTGTGAGAAAATATATTAATGAAGTTTTGACTCCCCATTTCTGTGGTTTCATTGTTTTTAAGTACATAGAAGAGAATTTTATTTTTATTTTTTTGCTTGGAACATATAAGAGAATTTAGTAAATGATAAATTTAAAAAAAAAGTCAAAATAGACAAAAATAAAAATAAACATCAAGAAACAAACAACCAAAATAGAAGGAAATTAAACCATAGGCAAACCATTATTCAAAAGAATAACTGGAAGCAAGCCTAGATTTTCGCCTTGGAGAAATTTTGTAGCCCACATTTTAACCGCTCATGTGTTTTTCTAGTCCCGTTGATGTTTGTTGGGTGGAATGTTGCCCAAGATTTTATCAGTTTATTTATACAAGCTAATTTAGCTTCTATTGAATAAAAGCAAGGTTTCACTTTAAATATACATAATGTTATCGGGTTCGGGCGGAATATTTTGTTATTTAGAGCTCGTTTAGTTCGTTCATTTAAATTTTTAATTTAAGTTAAAATATGTCTTTATGTGAGAATTTTTTACTGTATTAAAAAAAATTAAATGTGAATATTTTTAAAAATTTTTTATTATAATAAAATTTAAATCGATAAAAGAAATATGACCCACACGCAGGCTCAAACATCGGTCAATGCATGCATAGATGGCAAGGCCGGCGCTGACTCGAAAAAACACTTGGGAAAATGTAAGAAACGTGCCAAATGTGATTTTGTTGGCAGTTTTATGCAGACAGATGAAGACATCTATCGTGTATTAATGAGCCTCATGCTTATGCAAATACATATGATATCCTTGCGCAATTGACACGTGCATTACTAGAACAAGATCCAACGCTAAGAACGTTTGCGAATTGGTTAAAGATGTGATGAGCGGCAGAGCCCTTGAAAATGAGCGGTGACAGTCGCTCCTATTTAATTTTTTTTTTAAATATTATCTTTAAAAATTTAAAAATTTTATATTTAAATTTTTATTGAAATAATATATGTTCTTATTAAAATAAATAATTTTTTATGTCTTTATTAAAATAATTTATTAAAAAAAAATTTAATGTACGTTTTCACTAAAGTGAAAGATTAACTCCGGTACTGAAAATATTATAATCTATGTGTATGTAATATTAATGACATGATGAATGATGTGGACGATACGTTTGACTAGAACAAGATCCAGCGCTAGTTTGCCAATCAGTTAAAGATATCGCCTTGAGATGATATACAAATGCATGACTTATTATAATGTACGAAAGTAAAAGAAAAAATAAGAGAAGTAATATTGCAAACGGAAGTTATACAAGCAGTGGAAGGTAGGAAAGCTCTAAATTCCTAATAAAGATTTGTGGAGAGAATTATGGGAGTGAAATGTTAGCTGAAATAATGGATAATACAAAGAAGAACAACAATTATAGAAAGAACAAAAATGAAATTGTACAATGCTAATTCAACCTTTATACCAAACTCGGAAATGAAAGTTGCAAGGATGTCGAGGCACGTGAACCATGTTGTTCTTAAAACAGATTCGTTCTCTCCGGTGAGTGCTTGAGGCAAACGTTGGACGTCCGTCTCCCAGGATACAACGACAACGACGGTAGCTCGATGTACTATCGGAACCGTCCGGCGAACTAGAACATGATCTTCCCTCTATCACCAAAACGAACAACAAAAATAGAAAGCAGAAAGGACTCGGGAAGAAAAAGAACCGAGAGTGAGAGGAAGAATTCAGAAATGAGTGCCTCTTCTTCACGTGGAAGACGCCTTTTATAGGCTTTGGAGAATAGGTTATGAAACCAGGAAATAAAAGGTCTTAATCACCCATTTTAATTGTGCAAAAATGTTTCCTGAACCAGGCCACAATTCACATCTAGGTTCATAGAAAAACTGGTTCAATAACCAGCCATTAAAAACACAATTACACTCGGCATTACGCATCCATTAAGCCTTCTTTAATCTCCATTAAGCTCCAAACGGTTTTACCTGAATCTGGAAGGTTTTAGGCCGAGTAAAAAATAAAAATTGCAAAAATAAGCTCGCACAGAGTAGGTTTTTCGGTCTGGCATTCGTGTCCACAAGCACACACATTAGGCGCACCATCCCTGTGCGTGAGAGAGCCTCTTTGGTATGCATACTTACCTAAACTTCAAAGTGCAATCACTTATAAACACCACATTGGCTTCACTCCTAGCCAATGTGGGATTTTTTATAATTTTCTTTTACATTTACCATTCCAAGTAACATACTTAGACTATCAATTTCTCATTCACCCAAAATCCAGTTTGAGTGTATGAATACTCGATTTTAATCTCCTCACGACGGAGAATGCAAATCCATCGAGACCCGTCCTAAAAATCTATTGGGCCCCATCTGAATATGGGCCTCAAAATGGGCCTGAAAAATGGCTTAACAAGCCTTTTTTTTTTTTTTTCTAACAATCCCCCACATGAATGAAAATTGACCAACGATAAGAAAAACACAAACTCGACACGGTGATAGAGTTCTGCGGTCGATGCCTGCAAAGGATAGGTAGGCATTACCCTTTGAACCTTCCCTTGTGAGAATATAAAAACTTTACTGGCTGACTAGTAGACGCGATGTCTTTGAAGTGTTCTGCCTTCGTGTAAACGTTATTATACTTCACACAAACATCTTCCTGACACAGTTCTGTTCTCATGGCTATGTTCATTTTGACCATAAATATCTACTTGGTTCTGCAAGAGTTTCTAAAGAATTGAGCCCCACAATTCTCCTTTGAAGCAGCCCCACTTCTCTCTCACATAGGTGATTTCTTAATGAAGAGTAACCCGTATTACTCCGCTCGTATTCCTGACGTATCCGACGCATAAAAATCATTAAAAACTAATGTTTAACCCCTTCTCGTACGGGTTCCATGGTCAACATATAAACACCACCTTGGCTTCACTCCTAGTCAATGTGGGATTTTTTGTAATTTTCTTCTACATTTACCATTCCAAGTAACATACTTAGACCATCAATTTCTCATTCACCCAAAATCCATTTTGAGTGTATGAATACTCGATTTTGATCTCCTCGTGACGGAGAACGCAAATCCATCGAGATCCGTCCCAAAAACCTATTGAGTCTCATCCGAATATGGGCCTCAAAATGGGCCTGAAAAACAAGCCATTTTTTCAGACATGAAAATGGCTATCTCCTAATTAATTAATAATTTTAATTACTAGAATATCTAACTTCTCCTTCTCTAGACTTTGGTCACTCTTTTACTCTCTCTAACACACGTTACTTTTTCTTTCTTGATGCAATGCAAGTTCGTTGCTCTCTTGTGTGTGTTCTTTTTATTTGTATTGAAAGGCTAGAGTAATGCTCTCAATGTTGCATGCCTTTTTGTTCTAAAGTGAATGCCCCCATCAAATGGTGTGAAGCCAAGATGTTTGGTTCATATATCAGAACCATGTGATTAAAATTATTTTCGATTTACGTGTATTTTTTATGAGAGAAAATACTGTAGCGAACTACGAACCATGATTCGAATCCCCCAACAAAATAACCTTGATTTACGTGTATTAGGCAATTGGCATAATATGAGAAATGGGTGGTTATAAACTAATGAAATGGATTGGGAAGAGATGAGAAATAGATAGCAACCAACGAAAAGAGTTGACCTTAGGCTAAGTTGATGATGTAATATCCATGATGTAAGCTAGTTAACGTTGGCAACATATAGCTAAATTAATGAGTTGGCAAAAGTTAGAAATGGAGAGTATGTTTCGCCATTGTTTTCTTATGGAGGACCGTGGACTGTAGACCAAGTAAATGGCATGAATAACTCCCAGTCTGAAAAGGCAGAAGACTACCAAAAATTGGACTATATATAGTTGTGATATATAACGGAAAATTTGATCAAACAAACATTAATACTCCTCACAAGGTGTGTGAGAAAATTTACAGTACTTAAGAGAGACGTGTAAAATGCAAAATGTTGAATATTAGTACCTATATGGACTTTTCTCGAATATCTATTAACTGGTCTTTACTCTTTATTATGCAGGTCTTTGTTAGTGCTGGAATAATGACGTATTATTATATGGAATTAATCTACAATTTCCAATTCAGATGATCTGGTTTGAGGTATATGCCAAGAAAACTTATTTAAGATTTTTGTTGTAGAGATTTCAACTCGCTGGGCTAATATATACGTGAAAACTGTACTAATCATTGTCAGTGGCGAAGTTAGGATTTTGTTTTAGGGAGATAGTCCTTTCTTTAACCTACCTTTACTTTAGTGGGTCCAGGAATCCGGGGAGGGACAAGTCTGCTAGTGACCAAGCATCAAGTCAAGATAGGAGCAACCCTCATTCCAACCAACCTATAAAATTCTCGTTCGTTTCGCGGATTCAAATTTTTAATTTGAGTTGAAATGTGATTTTTTAGAGCTTTTAACTGTAATAAAAAAGTTAGATGTGACATTTTGTGAGATTTTTTAACTGTAAAAACCTAAAACTGAAAACTTGAATCGGTGAAATGAACGAGATCTAAGTTTTCACTAGGTTTTATCTGGAAGCAGGAAGAGCTCTATTGGAGCATTTGGGGGGGGTAAATTAAAAATGTTAAAAACACTAATAATATTAACTTACAATACTATTAAATAGTTGCAAGCAAATGTATGTGCATATTGATCAGTTTATTGAATTTTTTGATACATGAAACAAAATTTTAAAACAGAAAAGGGCAAGTTTTAAAGGAGGTGTTTACTACCTCAACAAAGGCAAATTAGAGAAAAGTTGTTAATGAGCAAATAGTAATGGATAGGGTTATTTGAAAAAAAATGCTTAATTAAGAATACATTTGAGAAATATAATTTTAATGGGTTATTTAATTTTTTTTTGGTAAGGCTCACTTTTGATAAAATAAAAATTATATGAGAACAATATTTTAAAAGTGAAAAATTTTTAAAAATAAAAGTTTTAACTTGAGTAAAGTAAAAAATTTCAATTAGGTACATTTAAAAGTATAAGATTCAATAGGAAAAAACAAACAAACAATAAAAAAAAAGTTTGAATTTTGGTTGAGAATGAGATATTTTGAAATTTTTGTTAATGAAGAGGGGGCATATATAAAAAAAAAATTAAAAATTATAAGGTAAAATCTAAAAACCCAAAATCTAGGGCTATTACTATCCGTCATTCATCCAAAGTCGCTACCAATCCTATTCCATTTTAATTTGCTCGATAAATATTTGGAACAGTCCTATATATTCGAGCCTAAAGAGCAATTTGCAATATATATTATTAAGTTATTAGTCTATATATATATATATATATATACACACACACCTATTAGTCTCAAGCATCTTTTACATATTATAGGGTGTCGACGATATGATGCATGCATATGCTTTAATTTTAGTAACTTCAGTTATACTATCTATAAAAACCATGTTGTCTACATTTCGTGATTATGTAATTATTCCCTTCATCTAGCACATTTAATTAGGAAGCTTATAATCAGAAGTTAAATTCGGCAAACCCAAAATATGAGTATATATTGAAAATGCCGAAAGTTTCAAGCAAATGGTTGATTTCAAAAGTATCTGTTATAATTTGTTATGATCAGATTAATCTAGGTATTCAAATTCTCATCTGAATATTTTTTTTCCCCCCCACAAGCCCGTTTGTTTTGATCAAATATTATATTTTAGTCTAGCAAGCAGCTGTTAAAACATTGGATTATGTATTATATAATGACTTCTGGTCTTCCAATACATACACTCCCAATTTTGAAAATCAGGACAATAGTTTTTTAATCAATAGTCATACTCCATTTGCAAGCATAAAATAAAATCATACTCTACTTTCTTCCCCCTGACTAATTAATATAATAGTACTTTTCTACCTAAATTATGTTTCTTAATTAATATTAATACTGATGGTAGGACTCAGATCAATATATGCCCTATTTCCGTTTTCAAAATGGTGTATAATCAACTACATTTGTCTTGTAATTTAAAATTTTTGAAATGTCTTTTAACTGACTTTTTTCATACTTTATGTTTGAGTATATTAAATGACGTGACATAATGTGATTTGTTAGACACCAATTGTGATATCAAAAATTTAAGAGGTGATCTAAATCTTTATTGGTTTTATATCTCAATATCCAACTATAAAAAAAAAGTGAAAAAAAAGGAAAAACATGTATATACACTTTAGGTTGAGTTCATAATTGGAAGGTCCAAACAAAGGGAAAAAAAAAAAAAAAGGAATTCCCACCATACTATAACTGTTTTTTTTTTTTTTTTTTTTTTTTTTTTTTTAATCAGTTTACCTTTTGAACTCTAATTTCCAAGAAATACAAAAGTTTCCACATATTTTATCATATATATATATATATATATATATTGGAAGGAAAAAGTACTAATCAAATCCTACGTGTACTTGCTTTTCCTAATCCAACATTACAACCCTTATCTCCATCTCATTTGGTCGAGTAAAACACATGACCAATTCATTTGTTTCGCAGTCTCTGAAACAAAATGAAATTTAGGAACTGTACATGCATGTGAATTATGGTCACGCCGACGGAAAAGAAAATTTATTAGCGGACATCACTGTTGTATTCCTTTCTCTATTGTACTGCTACAGAAATATCATGTTATAATAATCAACAATTCCATAGTATTATACATTGTACTTTCAAGGGAAAAAAAAGTATATTGTTAGAACAGAAAAGAGAACAGACTTGCATATACATAGGTTTAGGAAAAACAAGAAGCTAATTCCCATGTCAACTTAGAATTAGGTAATTCTTGCGTGCGGGGTAAGAAACCGTGACATGGAGAGAGAGAGAGAGAGAGAGAGAGAGAGAGAGAGAGAGAGAGAGAGAGAGAAGAATTGTGAAAGACTTAGAGAAAGGAAGATGGGCATGCATTTGGGAGTAGGTGAGTCGGCCAGGAAGGCAAAGACTTTAGGCCTTGAGCTTGGTCAAAAAGCCGAATTAACAGTTGGAAAAAGGCCAACTATAAAATACCCGACTGATCTGATACAGAAAAATTAGGCTAAAACAACATATATGAGTATGAACTATCTAAAGACTTGATTAAAATCGGAAAGTGGAAGAAAAAATATTATATTAGACATCAAAAACGTACCAAATCATACTATATGATCTATATTATTCCTTGTCCGACAAATATCTCCCATACAACATTCATAGTCAAAGAGCATGAGCTTCATATATAGATTTTCAAACTTTAGATTTGTTCAAAGCGTCTGAAAGCTCCATCACTTAATACATATAATATGCAGCCCACCAAAACCAAAAGTCAAAATGACAAAGCACATGCTCTTCACCTACACTTCTATCCCTATATATTGGTCTGTTTCCTTGTAAGAGAAATATTATCCCAACAGCCTTCAGTTGAAGAGATACACATATTAATAAAAAATGAAGTCTCGTTCTCTTATACAGGCATTCAATGCCATCTCCATAATCATCTTCTTCTTCCTCTTGCTTTCTTTTTCGACGCATGTCGAGGGCTCGAGACTTCTGAAAGATCATGATATTCATCGGCACTTTCGTGTCCCATCAATGAAGAGTTTCTTCTTGAGCCAAGCTCGCTCTGGGCCAAGCAATAGGGGACGCGGCCACTGACGGAATATTTGCATGCATGGAAAAACCATGGGTTTTTTATGCTTTATTCGTGAAGAAAATGCTATTCCATTAGCATTTAAGACTCATGAGGTTTTAGTAATCTGGAGAAGAAGAATCATCCATTGCACTTTAACTTCTTTTTTTTTTTTTCCTCTCATTTTTAGGTGTTTTCTTTTTAGATATATATTTTTTTTTCTAGGTAACAAATACAGTGTGTTTTTTTTCTTCCTTGTATATCCTTTTGTATCCATGACAGGAAACAAAACACGCTTCTGTTGTTTATTCTTTGTAATTTGTAAATTGTCGGTTCGACATATTCACACCATTTATTCATAAATGATATCAATCCAAAAGTGTATTTATAACATATAATTATAGTTTTCTTATTTTACTTATATTGATTTTCTTTACCTTGTTGGTCATGCTGTGAATTGAACTTTTATATATATGTATATGAATATGAATATAAATGAATATAACTACGTGTGGATATGAATATAGTAAGCCGCCTCATATCTTCTGCATATTCCATGAACTGAGGGATACACCACCAGTTCCCAGTCCAGACTTGTACTCTGGCTAGCTAAATTCAATATTCATCAAGAAACAAAACCTTTTGAAGTAATTAATACGCGGCAATAAAAGTATCTTAAATCTCTAAGTAACATAAATATTGGAAAGTTATTCATTTGTTACGGGTATTTGTCTAAATTATCAATGAAGTTTTGTCATGAAAAACATATATGAACGAATTAGACAAACTAGTGTCCAAGAATGAGCTTTGGATGCATTTTTGCCATGATTAAAAGTTTCAAGTTTAAATGCTATAGTTCCTAAAAAATAATATATTGTAAGAAATTTTTTTTATCCCTACAGTAATTTCTTCAGTGATTTTTCCCTCATTCGCTTTGCGTCCCCTTCATATGTGTCAATAATGTTGCCGGGATCTCCCCTCGCAGGTGCCGTTATGGTTTGCCATCATCAACGCTACTGATTTGCCTTGGCTCGATAGCACGCGCCACCTTCTCTACGTTAGTTTGTCTTCCTTTTGTGATTTTTTTTTTAATACTACCGTTAGAAATCGTAGGTAGTACGATGAACTACCTCTAGTGATCTGCTTGAATACCACCTTTAACACGTAAGTGCTGGAACTTCGGGTCGGCGGGCTGTCCGAAGCCCAAATTTTTTCGGGCTCGGGTGGGCAAGCCCATTTCCCGCCCGCCCAAGCAAGATTTTCGGGTTCGGGCTCGGGCAGCCCGAATTTGACATGTCCACCCTTGCCCGCCGCCGTCTAACCACTGTATACCGCCGTCCGCCGGGATTTTTTTGAATTTTTCCGACCATGCCCGAATTGCCCGACCCGAAAAATGCCCGAAAATTCGGTGTGCCCGAACCCGCTGCCCGAATCACTCAAACGGCTGTTTTTTTGAATTTTGCCCGAAATTTTCCTACCTGCCCGAACTGCCCGAATACCCAAAAATGGCTAGTTTTTTGAATTTTTACCCGAAAACCCGACCTGCCCGAGTTGCTCGAATTGCCCGAATACCCAAAAACAACTAGTTTTTTTGAATTTTGCCTGAAAACCCGACTTGCCCGAGGTTGCCCGAATTTGAAAAAATAGCCGTTTATCCCCTTTTTTTTTTTAAATCATTTTTTAACCCCAAAATTTTCCTATAAATACCCCCCATCCCCCACACATTTTTCTTTCTCAATTTCTGTCAATCTCTCCCAATCTCTCTCAATTTCTCTCAATCTCTCTCAATCTCTCTCACAATTTTTCTAAAGCTCTCTCTCTCTCAAATTCATCTAATTTTTTTATAATGGATCCTTTTGGTTTTAGTGGTATTCCCGTTGATGCCCAACACAATGTAGAAGAAGGGCAATTTCCCACTAATGAGTTTGTTACGCAGCAATCTACTAATCCAAGCCATGGTGGACGTATTGGAGGTCGTGGTCGCAATAGTGGGCGTGGAGAAGCGGCGGCGAGTGCGACTGCGTCTACGTCTGCGGCGGCAAGTGTTGCAACCTCCAGGAGGAAATGCAAGCGTACCTCGACAGTTTGGGATCACTTCGACATAATTGACGAGGTGGATAATGAAGGTAACACTAAACATATAGCTCAGTGTAAATATTGTTTATCTAAATTACAAGGCGACACTATTCACGACACCACACACTTGAGACGACACTCCAAAAAGTGTCTTCAAAAGCTTAGCCAATCTAGCGGACTCGAACTCCACCAAACACAATTATCTTTTGATCTCGCAACCGGTGGTCTAACCACTTGGGAATACGATCCGCAAGTAGATCGTATGGAAGTTGCGCGAATGATAGCTGCTTTAGATCAACCACTTAGTTTTGTAGAGCATCCTAATTGGCAACGATATATTAAGGTTGTACACAATCCTAATGCACAGTTCACTTCAAAAACTACTCTTAGGAAAGATTTATTAAAATTATTTAAAAAAGAAAAAGATGCATTAATAAACCTTCTACACTCGACTAGCGGGTGCGTTGCGTTAGCGGCAGATCTTTGGTCTGCCATTGCCAATAAAGATTATTTAGCTGTAACCGGACATTACTTTAAAAGATTTGATTTAGATAAGAGAATATTAGGTTTTAAATGTGTTCTAAGATCACATAGCGCGGATTTAATATATAACACAATTTTAAATGTAATTGATGAATTTAGATTAAGAGATAAAGTAATGGCTATAACATTAGATAATGCTAGTGCCAATACAAAAGCAATTGAATTTTTTGAAAATGATTTAAGTCTATTCGGTGACGGTACTATTTTCCACCAACGTTGTGCGTGTTATGTAATCAATTTAATAGTTAAATCCGGTTTAAAAGAAATGGGTAATCACATTAAAAGAATTAGAGATAGTCTTGCATGGATTCAATGTAATAACCAAAGACACGAAGATTGGTTTAGGTTTTTACAAGCATTAAATATACCTCCTAGAGCATTAGCATTAGATATGCCTATAAGATGGAACTCAACTTATATTATGCTTCAATAATGCATCCCTTATAAGGATGCTATAACAAACTATATGTGTGCAAAATTAGGAGTAGGACATATAGACGCATTTGATTGGGAAATTGCCGAAGTTTTGTATCAATTTTTAGGTAGGTTTCAAGAAGTTACTCTAAAACTTAGTGGAACATACTACCCAACATCACCTTTAGCTTTAGGAGAACTTTTAAGAATTAGTATTTTATTTCACGAATATAGGGAGGACCCAATCTTAGGAGTTCCTGTTCATTCTATGGAAAAAAATTTTTAAAAATATTGGTCTAAGTTACCTTTGTTATATGGTTTAGGTACAATTTTTGATCCTAGACTAAACTTAGACAGATTAGAAATGGTTTAGAAAACTTAGGTGAATTTTTAGGCATCACTTGTACGGACCAATTTTCAATAATAAAGGCAAAAAATATATGAGATCTATAGTAAATATGAGATTAGATTTAGAAGCACAAACTCTAGAGTATAGGAACCGCAACAACAGGATGAAAACCCGCATTCATTCTTGAATGTTTTCGGGTTAAAGAAGAAGAAGAAGAAGACAACTTAAACGGAAGCTGTGAATGGAAGTGGATCTTCATCAACAAGTGGCAGTGGCGGCAGCAGCTTCAACGAGCTTATGGCGTACCTCAGTGAAGGCTTAGTAGTCGGCAGTGCGGCAGAATCATTTGACTTAGTTCAATGGTGGAGGGCACGGGCATTAACTTGGCCAATCCTAACTTGATTGACAATGGATATATTTTCGATCCCAGTCTCCACTCTCCACTGTTTCATCTGAACAAGCCTTCAGTACGACAGGAAGAATACTTGAGGAATACCGGAATGCATTGCAAATGGATACTGTTGAAGCCTTGGTTTGCATTAAGGATTGAGATCGGGCCGATCAACGTCTACAAGATACAATTTCACCGGCAAGCCAAGAATGGATCGATGAATTTAATCGATTAACATTTAATTTTGAAGACGATCCCTCAGCTTTAAATTAAATTGTAAATTTGTAATTTGTAAATATGTATTTATTTTTTACATTGTATTTGTAATTTAATAAACAATGTAAGTTTGTACAATTTGTAATTCGTCACAAAATGATTGCACTCTTTTTTCCTTGCCAAGTTTTTATCCCAATTGGGTTTTTCTTAGTAAGGTTTTTAACGATGCAATCATGAATTACAAATTTAAAAATTAATAAAGAAATAATTTTTTTTATATAGTTCGTGTGTTCATTTCAAATTGTAATATATATATATATATAAATTGTAATATATATATATATAAATTGTAATATATATATATAAATAACTTAATATTAAAAAAAAAGTTTAAAAAATTCGGGCAATTCGGGCGGGCTCGGGCCGCTGAATACAAGCCCGCGGCCCGTTCAAGGTAAAATTCAGGCTCGGGCGGGCGGACCGGAAATCTCGGGCTGGTCGGGTTCGGGTTCGGGAAAATCCTCGGGCTTTTCGGGCAGTCGCGGGCGGCCCGTCCAAAGTTCTAGCAAACAACCACTTACTTCCACCAGCGCAGAGGAAAATGATGAGTTATTGTTGGTAACCTGGTATGATACTATCTGGAGAATTTTGGATATTGTCATTTTGTTTTCTTGCCCATAAGAAAAATTAATGTATAAATATTAAAGGGAAAATGAGACAAAGACACCTTAAAATGTATGAGTTTTAGATTTTTCTCCTTTAGTTTTAATTAATACCCTTTAAAGAACTATATTAGTCAAAAGGGACGTATTAATTAAGAGTAAAAAATAAAAAATTTAGAACAATACATTCAAAAGGTGAGTTCACCAATTTTCTCAATATTATTTTAAAATGTGATTTTGTGCCATTTGTTTCAATCCCAAACATATTTATGGACTTATTTGGGCTAACATGGTATTTGCACCTCATATTTTTTTTTTTTTTTTTCATCTAATCAATTTATGCCATAAAATGACTTTTTTATCCCTTGAAAATAACCCTAGGATTTTTGTTTGAATAATCTCTCTCTCTCTCTCTTTACCCGACTGCAATTTGCCCTAGGCCGTGGTCGTTGTGTTCATACCTGCAGATCTCTTGAAAAATGCTGACGAGCATGACCATTCTACGACGAGACTACGCCCATATTTAAGAATGGCTGGATTTGTGCTATATTTTCCAAGAGATTAACCACCATAAATCATCTCTTATGACTTTTTGTGTTTTGTAATTTTTTTGTTTTTTTTCGTGTGTGTGTGTGTTTCTATTCATTTATTTGAACGAGAATTAATATTTTGATTTTTTTTTGTATTTTTAAATATTTTGGTGAAAAGTAACGGCATCACGGTCCGATTAGAATTTTCGTGTCACGGTGAAATACAAGTACAACCAAGTATCACAGTAAGATACCAACAACCTTCAGTTGGTGATTGCAATTGGTAAGATAGTGAGTCAATGACAATCTCTAATTAACAAAGACAAATGTCCCGTTTATTTCGCCGATTCGAGTTTAAAATTTAAGTTTTGCTACAGTAAAAAACTTTAAATAACAGTCACATCTAACTTTTTTATTACAGTATAAAACTTTCACATAACGTCACATCTCAACTCGAATTAAAAACTCGAATCAACGAACTAAACACACCCAAAGTATCACGGTAGGATACTAGATATAACCGCCAGCTATCTCTCAATTGCCGAAATTTTTGGGTTCACGGGGGGATGACTCATACATAGTACCACGCGGTAGGATACTGGTGTGGCTAATGCTGGTATCTTATTAGGATACAGTTAGTGGTGTATTTGATACTATATTAGATATACAAATGTAATTTGTTTTGGTGCCCTATTTGTTATTTTTGCAAAATAAAGGTTGTTTAAGTGTGAAAAGTCCCTATCTTGTCAATATGTGAGTATTACGAGATTCTGTTGGTTATCGTTTGGTCGTGTTCGTTCATAGTGGAAGTAAGGCAGCACATGGGCCAGGATCTAAGAAACTACTAGTAGACAAATTTAGAGGGTCTGTTTTTTTGGAGTGTGACTTGAGTGTAGTTCTTGAGTTAAATTTGAGTTATAACTTGAGTTGAAGTTATAACTTGAGTTTGTGTTTGGTTATGTACATTTGAATTATGGTTTGAGATAAGAATTTTTTTTGAGTTTGTGTTTGAGTGAGTCAAAACTTGAATTTATATTTCGATAGTATTTTAATAAAAACTCAACGGTGATGAAAAATTTTAATAGGGTATATGGGTGGGGTTTTATTCATCTTTTCGTTGTCAATGCATAGAAAAAAATCATCTTAATCAGGATTAAAACGAAAAACTTATAGTAATTTTAAGAATAGAAAAAATATTATTTATTAATTTGAGTTCGAGTTTCTAAACTCGAGTTAAAGGAGAAACTTGAACTCGAGTTTCAGTCTCAAACTCAAGTTCAAACTTAAAAAAATATGAAATTGAATAAAATTGGAACTCGAGTTACGTTTTTTTGAGTTTTTAACCCTGCGGAACAGCCCCTTAGACTTTAGGAATTAGAGGAAATCTCTCTGCCACTTAGGTCTCTTGTATAAGAAGTGGTTATTACCATTTGTATTTTTTTTGTTAGAAAAATTAATGGCCCCATTGGTTCACATGTCTAAGTCAACAATTTTATTTTTGAATTTAAATTTTGTGAGAGAACCATTGGCGGAAATTTTTTTATTAAAATTTTTTGTGAGAGAAATTATTATAAGAGAATCAAAATCATAAGTTTAAATGCATGAAACAAACATGTCCTATAACATGTAAGCCTAAAAATAAATAATTATTTTTTTTTTCTAAATTGAGGAAAGTGGCAACAAATTAATTATTTATTACGTAAACCAATTGAATTATTAACTTAAATTCATTATTTGATTTACTTAATGAAAATGGTTATTCTTTGAATGGTTTGCCAAGGTGAGGGGCTACGTGGGCTCGTAGGAGCTTGATACGGATTGCTGGGGCAGGGTGGGCGATTTGGCAATGTGGCGGGCTGCTAGGTTTTGGGCAACTGCGACAACATTAATAGGTTGTTTGGTGCATATACTCAAAATTAAAATCATGATTATGTTACAATATTTTTCTCTCACAAAAAATTTAAATTAAAAAAATTTCTGCCAATAATTATCTCACAAAGAATTTGAATCAAAACCCAAATTATAATTTAAATACACTTCCCAAACCGACCCTAAAATATCGTTGATGAGATCTGATGGTCACCTTGATTGTGTTCATTGATACTAATTGCCAAGGACATTGACAGATGGAATGAAATTTTGTCGAGGCAATGAAGAAATGGAATACTGGTTAATCTAAAAGTGAATGATGAATGTGAGTTTCATAGTTACAAAGCCAAAGAGTTTGATTGATTTCGTTGTTGGTTATTTGGCACTAATATATAGAAGTCCTTAAATTCGTGCCCCACAACTCCTTCACTCCTTCGTGATTTTCTTCACGTATCATTTAAAAAATGGGAAGAAAGGTAGAGGGTTATAAAAAATGGAAAATATGAAAAGATATTATTGAGGAAATTATAAATGGAGCAAAAGTAATTAAAATAAAAAGAACCTTTCAAAATATACTTTTTTGTTGTAAATTTTGTCGAGTCTATGTTGGAGGAGAGAATTTTTAGGGAAATTGTAGAAGAAAGTGATAATGTTACACCTCCCTTTAATTAAGAACCCAAAAAGCCAATAATGTCACATATACAAAGCATATACCATGGGCATATATCACGAACATGCATTATATATGAGCATCTATTAAAGGTAGCATATTTTCATATTTGAACGTGATTATATGTTAATTTACCAGTTCATCTCAAAAGTTTAAGCTGTTAGTAGGTGCGCTAACAATAATTTTATAAGTTCATCTCAAAAGTTTAAGGGGATTCTTTTTTTTTTTATTTTTTCTTTTTCTTTGTACCAGTATGCACCCTTTGAGATTGGAGGAGTCTGGAATTTAAACCCTAGATCTCCATTACAAAAAGGGAAAAAAAAACAAAAACAAAAAGAGGAAGAAGAAAGAAAATAGGTAAAAGAAAAAGCAGAGGTGCACACGATTTGATGTGAAAGTTCTGCTATAAATATTTAAATTTAAACATACAGCTAAAAATAATGCACATCTTTTAGTCATGTATCATTCTCTCCTTTTCCTTCATATTTTGTTTTTGTTTTTTACTTTTTCTACTTCTTTTCACTTTTGATTTCTTACAATGTTCCTCTTTTCCTTAAAACTTATATACAGTTTATTTTTTAGCTTTTTCTTTTTTCTTTCTTTTTTAAACATTTTTTTTAAATTTTTTCTTCTTTCTTTTGCTTATGTCTATTTTTCTTTTTCTCCTAATATTCTTTGTCAATTCATTTTTTTTACAATATTCTTTTTGAAATACTTTCTTTTTCTCACTTTCTTTTAATTAAAATAATTACTTTAAAATATCTCCCTACTTTTTTTTTTGGTCAAAGACTCCTATATAGTTTTAATTCTTTTTCAATGTGGTTATTTGAAATATTTTTTTCCACTTGCTCCAACTAATGGGCTTAGTTCTTGTTTTAACATGGAATCAAACTTACAAAGTTATTCTTCACGTCATGCATAGCACATAGCTCAACTAGTAAATACAAAAAAAGTACCTTACTATGACAAATATTTTTTAAATTCATATTTTTGTTTGATATTTTTTTAACGTTTGATTTGCAATATTTATCAAGTTTTCGTACAATATGCAATTATTAATTGTAATATGGTTAAAGATTCTTACGGAATTACTGTGCCACATTTTCCCTTTTTTTATTAAATTTTTTCCCTTTTAATTAATCTTAGGATATATTACATAATTTGTATTTATTTTATTTAAATTTGTAAATATTTAGATTTAGATTTTTTATTTCCTTTGTGATTATATAAGTAGTTTCTTAGTTTCATCTTTTTTTAATATTTAAATTATTTAAATTGTAAATTAGGACATCTTGTAACCTATATGTATTAACTCATAATTTTCCCAAAACCTCACTAATGTCTTGAATGACAATGATGAACAAATTACTCTGTGAAACTTTCGTATGTTTTGGATACATGTAAAACAATTCAACCTAAAGTTTTGGCAAATTTATACTAAAGTTTCGTTCATTTTACCGATTTGAGTTTTCAATTTTAAATTTTTACAGTAAAAGAACTCTAAAAAAATGTGACATCTAATTTTTTCTACTACAGTGAAAATTTTTTAAAAAATATCACATTTTAACTCAAATTAAAAATTTAAATCTACAAAATAAATGAGACCAAATTTTTCGTGGCATATTTTTATCGTCAAGATGGATGACGAACGTTATGTAAACATATAGCTGATGTCTACGTTAATGCAGTATGACTGTCGACCACAGAATAAGGTTCCGTCATTCTCAGGCGTCGGCGAGAGATGGCGAAAAGTCCAAGTCCAAGTCAAAGTAATAATGGACGTGACAAAAGATATTTTCTTTCTGGCATCAGTACGCATCCCTACAGGGACCAGTTCTAAGCTTCTATATTAATTACTTAACTATTAATTAAATTTTTCATGGCAAATTAGTGAAATTTACACGCGAAAAGGGGGAAAAAAATGTAAACTGGTTCGAAAAAACCAAAAACATAATCCAAATGTTCAACGCCAACCTTTGATGACCATTTCAAAACTTAAATGCAGGCCAAACTTGCTAGCAAGCAATACTTTGTAGTACAATCCTTTATATATAAGCCATGCGTCATCACTACAAAGGACAGCACTACCAGTAATATTATAATATGGCGCACAGTTTCCTTTCCCTCTCCATGCTAGCACTAACCCTAGCGGCCACCTTCGACGGCATCCACGCCGTCGAGTACGTTGTCACCACTCTCCTTGCTAGCACTAACCCTGGCGGCTACCATCAACGGCATCCACGCAGTCGAGTTTATTGTCACCAACAACGCGACATCCACCGCCGGTGGCATACGATTCAACAATGAGATCGGAGCCAAATGCAGCAGGAAAACCCTAATATCAGCCACGCATTTCATATGGAGGGTGTTCCAGCAAAACTCTGCTGCCGACAGAAAAGACGTGCCAAAAATAAGCCTATTCATCGAAGACATCGACGGCGTCGCGTACGCAAGCAACAATGAGATCCACGTCAGCGCCAGGTACATCGGAAAATACCCCGGCGACGTGAAGAGAGATCGCCAGGGTTCTTTACCACGAGTCGACTCATATTTGGCAGTGGAATGGAAACGGACAGACTCCGGGATGGTTGATAGAAGGAATCGCGGACTTCGTGAGGTTGAAGTCTGGCTATGTTCCCAGCCACTGGGTGAAGCCAGGAGGAGGTGAAAAATGGGACAAAGGGTACGATGTTACTGCTAGGTTTTTGGATTATTGTAATGATCTTCGAAATGGAGTTGTTGCTGAGCTTAACAAGAAGATGAGGACTGGTTACAATGATAATTTCTTTGTTGAGCTTCTGGGGAAAACGGTTGATCAGCTCTGGAGTGATTACAAGGCCAAGTATGGAAATTAGTAGGATCTTCCTGGATTAAACGAATATTTATAGATGTTGTACTACGTTAATATATATATATATATATATATTTCCAATAAGGATCATGCTAATTAACTGGGAATTCTACATATAAATCCAAAACTAATGTCTGGAGATGTACGGGATATATATAGAAGTATTACCCCCGAATTTTAGTCATGCTATCATTTTGCCCCCTAAACTCTGAAATCAATTCTTGACGTCCCTTACGCTTTAAAACGTTATTACTCTGGCCCTTCTCTTAAAATTTATTGCCTATGAGAGATTAAACTCTTATCGAGATATGTGTCTGTAGCTTATGAAGGGATACTTACTTTGATGAAAAACACTGATTTATGATCTATAAAACGAGTCTAGTCCTCTCTCTACCTAATAATTGTATATCTTCTCTCCATCAGAAAAACTACGTTAAGATTACAGGGAGTCTAGAGAGAGAAATTTAGATTCTACTTCTCATTCAAACTCCCTGTGTAAATGATCTTCTTCAAATCAAAGTAATGAGTCAATGTATGTTTCTAATTCTAATTATGTGAGAATCATGATGCTCTAAGATCTCTAAATGTTATAGATTTAAAATTTTATGTGACGACCCTAACTTTTGATTATCATCCTAAGTTCATACTTAACCTCTACTACTTACTAGTTATAATCTCTTAAAAATTCAAGCCAATTTTTTTCATTCTTACCATGTACGTCTAAATGTTGTAGTATTTAGCTAACCTTATGTTTTCAACTATTCGTAAAAGGCAGTAGCATTCTAACAGCATTCTGTACATTAGTCATTCTCAAAATGCTGTAACATTCTGACAACATTTTGTTATATTAGTCATACCTAAAATGATGTAGCATTCTGATGGCATTCTGTTACATTAGTCATCAAAATACATAAAACACTATTTTATTTTACACATAATGTTCAGTAGCGTTTTCAAAACACGTGATGCATCCACAACCCACTTGCCCACACTCCACTGTTGCATCCTCTCTGCATGCCCAACAACAAGTTTCAGGGAGCCGGTGTCTTACCCGAGCTTCCTACAACACGAACAAACTTAATGAGCTTTCGCTCAACAAGTATCAATAGGTCATAACAGATGCAATAATTATGCATACCCATATATGCATTCATGTCATATATAATAATACATTCTGTACTACTAAAACATGTATAGCTTATGTTCTTCTTCTTTCATTACATTCTTTGTTCTGCTTTCGTCTCATTTTAGTCGTTCACATCGTATTTTCACATTCTGAATGACTTTCATTTCGTGTTTCTCATTCTTTTCATTCTTCTTTATAGATACCGTACCTTTATATGGAATGGTTTCTGTTTTTCATTTTCTTGTCTTTTACTTCTTATGGGCCCTGTCCTGTTGTACCATAGCGTGCATAACCAGTGAGGAGTGGGGTAGCTAACCAATCCAACTCAGTCACGGTTTCATATCTTTCATAGTCTCATAATAACGTTTCCTTCAAAGGCTGGTACAAACATGACGTTTAGTCTCTTACCGTTTATCAATTTTCTCATTGAAACGGTAACTTTAGTTAAATCTTATGAATTTGTGCATTATTGAACATTTTATCATGAGATTAACTTTTCGTTAAAGTTTAACATTTCATTTCTCTTAGTTTGATCTCGACTTAAAATCAATACATACTTTTTTGCAGAATAAAGTTCTTCGATTACATAAGTCTTGTAGATGCATACCTAACATAGTATCTAACATTCACATTGTATCTAACATTCAAAATTTTACTATATGCACAATTTTTGTGCAACATAAAAAAGTAAGCTTGTTCGTGATATAGCCATAGAAAAACTATTGTACTTACCAAAGTTTCGCTAACAACGCGTCCTTTGTCTCACTTGACGCTTCCCGACTTCAAGCGTTAATTAATCCTATTGCATAAATTTTCGATCATTAGATTCAAAATCTAAGATCAATAACTAAATTGAAATTTACTTCAGAAAGGTCTACAATCCTTATGTTTGGTATTCAATCCCAAAATATTTCCTATCTCAAGAATTTTGCACTACAACCGTGCAAGTTACTCAGTCATAGGCCTAATTTTCAGTTTTGGTCCAAAACTGTGAATTCTCGTTGTGTTTGATTTCTAAGCATCACCGATTATCGAAACACCTTTCTTTTCACACTTTAATCTCTTATTCCTCTTGAAATCCAGTTTTAGTTCAAATTACTCAAACTAAATTTCGGCAGAGTTCCGCCTATTTATGCATGTTTCCCGAGCCAACCTTAGCTCGTTTTATCCGTTGTTTCCACCATCAAACACCAACCATATCCTTTCTCTTTTAAAAACACCATAAATCTTAATCATGGTTTTAGGGTTTTCTCAACTTTTCTAACAAAATTCTCTATATCAAAATTGCTAGAAACTAAGGTTAAATAACCAAAAATCTAACCTTAGATTCTTAGATTCCATGTTTTCAAACCATTTCAAGCAAAATTCTTACCTCTAGAAAATTTTTCCCTACTCTTCTCTACACATCCACGGCAGTAAAGAGAAAAGAAAACAAAAGAAAATCTTGAAATCTCACCTTAGGAAACAAAGATCAATCTCTGGTGGCGCGATGCCTCGGTTACTCCGTCGATTTTTGGTTTAACTCACTGTTTCTCATGCTAGAAATTTTTTTTTCCTCTCTGGATCTTTTCCATGTACAAATGGCCATATATGCCTTAGTTCCTCACTTGAACCGACTATCACACAAGCAATGATTAATTTTGTAAACTTTGACTTTTCAACCACCGTTTTGTAAAAAAAAATCACAAATATCTCAAAAAAATCTTCAATTTTTACTTCTCCATTAAGCCTTGGCCGGTCACACTATGTTGCCACATGTCCTCATCTCAGCCATTCATCAATTTAATTACTTTAAATCCTAGCCATCCATTTATAGTAATTATCTCATTAATTTTTCATTTAATTTTATGTCCGGTGTCGTTTTATCTGCGTTTTTCGAACAGATGGTCAACTTAGTCAACCTTAATCATTCTTGACTAACTTTTTGAGGGAGATATTTTGGTCGACTCTTGATAAACAAATTTTTACTTGGTCAACTCAAATCAGTCGAAATCCTAATTTTCTCAATTCGGCCTTCCGAACCCCTTTTTCGTCTGTTTTTCGTTCCGACTGTTTCCAAAACCCTAAAATTGATGTCTTTCAATTCTTTTCTATTTCTAAAACTTATCATTTATGTGTTTACCCACTTGTGAGCTTAACACACATTCCATACTTCTTTCTTAAATACAGTCTGAAAAATCGGTAATTGCATCGTAGTTTAGAAATTTCTAAATTTGAACTTATAACTTGTTATTCCATACATATATCAATAAATACTTATCATAAAAATATTTATATTAATGATACAAAGGATTCTAGGAAATATTATCCTATATAATAATTCCGATAAATTTCTCGGTCATTACATTTTACTATCAGAGCAATTAGGTTTTTAGAACTCATGATTTTCCTCTAAGATTTTTTTTCTAATTATGCATGAACCCTAGAATTTTAGTAACTGTTAGGTCTGTTTTTGTCGCTGGAGTCACAGAGAGTGTTATAACACTTTACTGTAACACTGTTTTCAACAAAAACTTTGAAATTAAATATGCAAAATAGCAATGCAGGAAAACAATGCAAAAACGTAAAAGACACCCAAAAATGATATCGCAGTTCGGTGCGCACACCTACTCTGCGGGGCCAC
>NW_010363914.1:51508-61811 GCF_000414095.1 Morus notabilis | reverse complement strand
CCACTACCTTGCCCTTGATCACGACTTTTTCTGTTATTCCTTTGAGGTCTTCCTGAAGTTTTCCCTGAAGCTGCTCGATCCTGGAGGAAGGCAATGTGCTCTTGTTCAACAGAGATGGCTGCTGCAACCAGGTCACTGTAGACTCAATGCCTTAAAGCTACCACTGATTTTCAGATCACACCCTTAAGACCTTTCTCGAACTTTAGGCACTTCATGCGCTCCGATTCAATCAAGGAAGGAGCAAAACGGGACAGTTCATTGAACCTAGCTTCGTATTCCCTCACTGTCATATCCCCTTGCTGCAGGCTCATGAATTCCATGGCCTTTTCATCTCAATAACTTTAGGAAAAAAATCACTCATTAAAGAGCGCTTCGAATTGTTCCCAAGTTATACATCATGCATTCGCCGGATATGCTTCCACCACGCACCTGCAGGACCTTCAAACTTAAAAGCTGCGAACTCCACCCAATACTCATCCGCTACTCACATGGTACTTAGATGTTTAGACACCGATTCGAACCAATACTCAGCTTCCTAGGGTCCACCCGCGCTAGTGAATGCAGTAATTGAACTACGCCTGTACTCACGGAAATAGTTATGTTTTCTGTCCTCCGCAGGACATTCATTTTGGGCTCTAGTAGCCATCCCCTGGAAGGCAGCGTACATGACTTTCATGAATTGCTCATTTGGCAACGCCGGTGGGTTAGGGTTTCTACGGCGCGGTGGCATTCTTTTATCTAAAAAGAAAGCTAGACTGTTTTAGTGGTTTCCTGATGTCATTCATGTATGCATAATTCCAAACCCTAAAGTTCTAAACCAAGGGCTCTGATACCAAGTCTTGTCACACCCCCAAACCGGGGTTAGTGACGTGAAGGCTTGTTTAGAAACTTAAACCTGTTTAAGAGAGTGATTAGCAAATAATGTTGCAAATATTATAATTTTTTTTTTTTCAAATTCAAAACATGCAGGTATTTCCAAACAAGCCCCTGCATTCAAGAGAAATTTAATTTCAAGAACAGTGATAGAATTTCCAACCAAACCAGTTTAAAACTACGTCTCTGGTATCATGTCAAGAATTCCCACAGGTGTTTAGCATACATGAATATAAACATGAGTAAATGTGACATCAACCACAGTCTAGTAATATTTAAGTTTACAATCCATAACTTTTTATACATGCCTTGAGATAAGAGATTAGAGGAAATACAACTCTTCGCTTTCCCGAAACAAGTCCACGTCGCCGATAGTAGCTGCCTACTCCGCACTACTTATGGCGTCGCCTGGAGGGATTTAATACATTTGAAAACAAGAAAATGTGAGCGAAAGGCCCAGTAGGATATAATTTTATAAAACATTTAAAATAAAAGTACTCACGGTCCAAAGATATATACCCGGAACTGATCATCTTTTTTTAGAAAAAAAGAAATACTCACATAATAGAATATGTATGTATAATGAAAGTGTGCAGCTCATCATACCACTAAACAAGATGCGGCAAAATGTCAGTCTAGTAAAAAGTGCAAAGTCATAATTTCACTAAACAAGAAGTGGATCCGTACGGGTTTCGGGACCTGCCCCCAAGGATGTGATTCCCACATCCCGATCTCTGAGGCCACCATGCATTGTATCATTCCTTAAAATATTTCGTTTTAAGAAATGATACGCTTTAAAATCTCATTTCCAAAATCATTGGAAAGATTAATAGCATTCTCATGTTATTTTTTTAAAATCATTTTCTTTAAACATGTTTTGTTCTAAAATATTTTCATTGGCCAAAATAATTTAAAATGAGGCTAACAAGGATATGGACAAGAATATCCTATCTCAGGGATGTCAAACCTGGGGTAGCCTTCAGTTCTCCTGACATCCGCTTTCTTTAAAGCCTTAATACTTGACCTTCTCCACTAGCTTTATCACAAAAGCAATATCTTAGAAAGTATTTCTCATTCCTAAAACGAATTAAGTTCAATCATGTTTAATTGTTTCCTATTAGTATACCTCGACTCAAATCCAAGTTTCACAATGATTTTATAATTCAGTTTGGGGGTTCTTTAAAAATTAGAATCCAATCCATAGGTTTAGTTTTTCTATTTAATTTCAGTTTAAAAACATGTTTCTAAAGAAATTTCGACAGCATGGCGACATAAATAGGAAAAATGCCACACCTGCAATTCAAGTTCAATTTCAATATATATTCTCCAGAATCCATCAAAATTAGTTTCTAATCAATTAAACAAGTCCAATAACTAAAAACCCCCAAATTTCATTCGATTACAACAATAACTATTCAAACTCAAACCATAACTCAAAATTATTCAAATCTAACCAAAATCAAACTTTCTCAAGTTTAAAATTCAAATCAAAGAGTGGGTTCCAAATGGTTTTACCTCAAATCAGTTGCTCGAGCTTTGTCTCCCTCAATTTCTCTGTTTTTCTTTTTTTTTTCTTTGGTGATTCTCTGCCAAATTGCCGAGAGAGAGAGGGAGCGAGAAACCCAGAGAGAGAGAGCAAGGGAGAGAGAGAGAACGCCGGCGGGAGGAAGCCCGGGGAAGGTGGCCAGCGGTGGAAGAAAATAGAGAGAGAGAGAGAGAGAGAGAGAGAGAGGGGGCTGGGCGCACGGGAAGAACCAGAGAAGAAGAAGAAGAAAAGAAAAAAAAAAGAAAAGGAAGGAGAATGGGGGCTGGGCACACGGGAAGGGAAAGGGGGTAAAGAAAAAAAAAGAAAAGAAAAAAGAAAAAGAAAAGAAAATGAAAAAGAAAATGAAAAATGAAAAAAAAAAGAAAAGGAAAATGTATTAAAATTTAAGTGTGTTTTTCAAAAATCTTTAGGGTGAAATTATAAATATTGAAAATAGCTTAAAGTCCCTTGATTAATTATGAGAATCAAATTAGGCACACTAATAATCCACAGTTTAACATAATTACACATGTTTAATTCTAGAGAGCGTTACAAACCGGGTGTGTTAATAACATATACTACAAAGCTTTTTTTTTTTCCCCCCGCTTGAAACACACACGAAACACGATTGATGGTACAACTTTTTATTTTGGGTATGATTTGTTATCTTACATAAGATATCCTAACGTTCACCCACAACCCAAAAGAAGAAAAGAAAGAAGAGAAAAGGTGGCAACAGGGTTAACTACATTTTAACTCGAGAATGAATAAGCAATAAACGTCTCATATCATGTAGATCTTCTATCTATTCTACTTATTGAAATGACAAGGAATAATGTTAATAACATGTACGAAGTCAACACAAGACACATTGACCCACCCAGGGAAAAAAGGACATATTCACACATTTTTTAGTGAGGATGAAAGGGAATGAAGATAATGGTACCCACAAAGGCCGTTTGAGAGGAGTGAGGAACTGAGGGGATTGATGATGAAAGAAGTTTATGCTAAAGTTAGCACACCAGAACAACTGTCAGGCCTCCGGTGAGGAAGGTCTACACCAGGAGGACCAATGGTGGTCTGGTGGGAGACTCCAGCCCAATTGGAACGGAAGGTAAAGACTTGGGGCCCAAGACAGGCCCATATGGGGAATCGATTCTGGCTGGGGAGAAGGAAGCTGACGTGGGAAGTTAGTTAGAGAATCCGTGGGGTATTAGTAGGCAGAGGGAAAACGGGGAAAAGTGGTTGTATTGTCTGTCTTAGTGTGGCCGTTAGGAGGTTGTGGGATTCCTCGAAAATCCCTCCCTATCCTTCATTCTTCTGTATTTCCTTTTCCGACTGTACCAGTGAGCTCCGACGAGCTCACCTTTGTTTCCGGCAACTCCTTCCATTAATAATAATAATTCAGTGCAATTTTCCTACTATCTGTTCATTTACGTTAGGCTAAGGGCGGGATCCTAACAATTTGGTATCAGAGCCGCGATCCATGGCACAGCACACTTCCACGGCGAACACGACCGAGCGAGTCTCCAGCCTAGAGGGAGGTCTCGAGTCTGTCAGAGAGACGGTTCAGATACTTGGAGCTATGGTGGACCACGTTCCTCAGTTGCAGGAGGATATTCACGTTCTGGGAACCCAGCTAGGAGACGTGCAGGGGGCCCTCCACCGCTTGGAAACACTGTTGGGACGCCACCTTGAGGCTCAGGTGCCTGCTCCGCCACGTCGAGAGATGGGACGCGACAGGGAACCACGGAGGCAGAACGCGTCGCCGGACCCAGGCCGTGCACGGCAGGAGCATCGAGGAAGACGCCTGGAGCTGCCGATCTTCCAAGGGGACGACCCCTATGGGTGGGTGTTCCGGGCGGAGCGCTATTTCGCCATTAACGGGGTCGATGGGGAGAAAATGGTGATGGCGGCGGCCATGTGCATGAAGGGAAGAGCCCTCGGGTGGTTCCAGTGGCTGGACTCGCAGCACCCCTTCACCGACTGGCGCGATCTGAAGACGGCGATCCTCCACCGTTTCAGCCGCGCAAAGGACGGTGACCCGACGGAGCGCTTGATGGCTCTGCGGCAAGAAGGGACCGTAACGGAGTTTCGAGACCGGTTCGAGGCCCTGGCTGCGTCGATGAGAGGAATACCGAAACCGATCTTCCGGGGAGCTTTCCTCAATGGCCTGCGAGAGGACGTGCGGGCTGAGGTAAAATTACTGCAGCCCATTAACTTACAGGAGGTCATGGATTTGGCCCAGCAGATTGAAGAAAGGAATGAGGCAGTCGATCGGTTGAGGAGGGGTAAACCGGCCCGGGGATGGGGAAATGAAGGCGTTGGAAAGGAAATGGGCCCAGGCGAGCGGCCCAATGGGCAGCCCAGTTATTCCGGAAGCTCCCTTCAGTCCATTCCAGGTAAAGAGTCTACACCCTCTCCACGGACTCGATTTTGGTCCACGCCACAGTCGGGGCTGGCCGAGGGAGGGACTCGATTTTGGTTCAAGTGGATGACGGACGAGGAATATCAACGCTGTCGAGCCAAGGGGCTCTGCTACCGATGCGACGAGAAGTTCAACCCCGGTCACTGTGTAAGAACCGGCAGTTACAGGTGCTGTTGGTATCGGAGGGCGACGCGGAGGAAGAAGAGAACACGGAAGGGGCCGAGGAAGTGCCGGCCGAGGAATTAGGGGAAATGGCCGGACTTTCCCTCAACACGATGATGGGAATTGCATCTTCCGACACCATGAAGTTGAAGGGGACCCTCGGCGATCACGAGGTATTGATTTTAATTGACAGCGGAGCTTCGCACAATTTCCTCTCCTCAAGGGTCGTGCAAGAGATGCGGATTCCTTTGTCCACCACCGGCAGTTATGGCATACAGGTAGGGAACGGAACTTGTTTCCGGCAGCAAGGGTTGTGCAAGGAGGTAGTAAAATTGGAAATCCAGGGCTACCGGCTGAAAGGGGATTTTGTACCCTTCGACTTAGGTTGTGCCGAAGTGGTTTTGGGCGTTTCTTGGCTACGAACGTTGGGGGAAATCAAGGCAAATTGGCGGGAATTCACCCTGAAATTCCGGGCTGCGGAGGGCTGGATTTGTTTGAAGGGGGATCCCACCCTACGATGGGAACCGGTAAGTTTCCGTCCTCTCACACGAAAATTTCAGGGTGAGGTGACAGGAGCCTTGCTGGAAATTTGTGTCCTTGAGGGCGAGGAAGGGGGGGAGCAAGCCATGCTGGAACCAGCCACCGTCCAAGGGGTTTTAGCCCAGTTTTCCAACGTGTTTGCGACACCCGAAGGACTACCACCGACTCGTGCTCGAGACCACCAGATTGTCCTTAAGACCGGGGCTGAGCCGCCTAACGTTAGGCCTTACCGTTACCCCAGGTGCAAAAGAATGAGATTGAGAGATTAGTGGCAGAAATGCTGGCTTCGGGAATCATTAGGCCAAGCAACAGCCCCTTCTCCAGCCCAGTTTTATTGGTCAAAAAGAATGATGGAAGCTGGCGTTTTTGCGTCGATTATCGCGCCATCAATCAACTCACCGTGCCAGACAAATTTCCGATTCCGGTCATAGACGAATTGTTGGACGAGCTTCATGGGGCTGCGGTGTTTTCGAAGTTGGATTTGCAGGCAGGATACCATCAAATACGAATCAGGGAATTCGACGTGAAAAAGACGGCATTCCGAACGCATGAAGGACACAATGAATTCTTGGTCATGCCGTTCGGCTTGACCAATGCCCCCGCCACGTTTCAGGCGCTTATGAACAAGGTATTTCGACCCTATTTGCGCCAATTCGTTTTAGTGTTTTTCGATGATATTTTAATCTATAGTAGAACATGGGAGGAACATGAAAAGCACATGGCCGTAGTCCTGGGCATTCTTCGGAGGGAGCGGCTCTTTGCAAACTGAAAAAAATGTGTTTTTGGGCAGCCACAGTTGGAGTATTTGGGGCATATTATCTCGGCTGCGGGGGTGGCAACTGATCCGGCTAAGGTGGAGTCCATTCTCTCTTGGCCCACGCCCAAGAACGTAAGGGGAGTGAGGGGATTCTTAGGACTGGCTGGTTATTACCGGCGTTTCGTTCAAAATTTTGGATGGTTGGCAAAACCCATGACCGATGTGCTTAAGAAGAGCGACTTCCAATGGACCCCAGAGGCGGGGGCTGCCTTCGACGCACTAAAGCGGGCCATGACCTCTCTTCCCGTTTTGGCTATACCAGATTTCTCCAAGCAATTTGTGGTAGAAACAGATGCTTCCGGGTCGAGAATTGGGGCAGTGTTAATGCAGGGGGGGAGGCCAATAGCCTTTTTCAACAAGGCTCTCTCCGCCACTTCCAGGCTCCGGTCCGTCTACGAACGGGAACTCATGGCAGTCGTCTTGGCCGTCCAGAAGTGGCGCCATTACCTCCTCGGTGGGCACTTCGTGGTCCGCACGGACCAACAGAGCCTCCGATTCCTCATGGACCAACGGCTGCTACCTCCGGAGCACCTCCGTTGGGTAATCAAGCTGTTCGGGTATGATTTTGCGTTGGAATACAAACAAGGGGCGTCAAATCGTGTGGCGGACACACTCTCTAGACGTGGGGCTGACGCCGGGGTTGAGTTGTCAGCCATCTCCATTCCGCAGTTGGTTAATTGGGCGGATATCAGGCGGGAGCAGCGGCAAGATGGCGACTGCGCTGCCTTGTTACAGAAACTCGCTCAGGGGGAGGAGTTGGCTGCGGGGTGGTCCTTGCAGCGGGACTTGTTGTGTTTTCAGGGTAGGATAGTCCTTCCTAGGCAGTCGCCATGGATACAACGCATGTTGCACGAATTTCATGACTCGGCTCTAGGGGGTCATTCCGGGTTTCTGCGCACTTATAAGCGAGTGGCGCATAACCTATTTGGAGGGGGATGAAGGAAGACATACGCCAATATGTTGCTCAATGTCCCATTTGTCAGCATTCGAAGTATGAGGCAATGACTCCTGCGGGATTGCTCCAACCATTGCCAATTCCGGAGAGGGTGTAGGAAGACATTTCCATGGATTTCATAGGAGGGCTGCCAAGGTCGCAGGGCATCGATACAATTTTGGTGGTCGTGGACCGGTTATCAAAGTACGCCCACTTCATACCACTCTCTCACCCTTTCACGGCCAAGAAGGTCGCTGAAGTGTTTGTGCGGGAGATAGTCCGGCTGCACGGCATTCCGGCCTCCATCGTCACCGACCGGGACCCCCTCTTCATGAGTTTCTTTTGGCGGGAGCTCTTCCGCATGCAGGGGACCAAGTTGCGACGTAGTTCGGCCTACCATCCTGAGTCTGACGGTCAGACTCAGGTTGTGAACAGGTGTCTGGAGGTATATCTCCGCTGTTTCGCAAGTGATCAGCCTCACTTGTGGCTCCAATTCTTACCGTGGGCTGAATTTTGGTTCAACACCAACTATAATGCATCCACGCAGCATTGTCCCTTTCAGGTGTTGTATGGCCGCGAACCTCCGACTGTTCATCGCTTCCAGGATTCTCCCTCGGCCGTGGAAGATGTCAACCTCCAGCTGCGACAAAGGAACGACCTCCTTGATGTGCTCAAGGGTAACCTCGTGCTTGCACAACAACGCATGAAGAAGTACGCGGATGCGCACCATCAAGAGCTTTCCTTTTTGGCAGGTGACCGTGTCCTGCTCAAACTCCGCCCTTATCGTCTCAAGTCATTAGCCCGCCGGCCCAATGAAAAGCTCGCTCCTCGATTTTATGGGCCTTTTGAAGTTTTGGAGAAGATCGGAGAAGTGGCCTATCGTCTCAAGCTGCCCGAAGATGCGAGAATCCACTCGGTTTTCCACGTCTCGCAGCTGAAACCCTTCAAGGGGGATGCACCCCGGCACCAGCCACTTCCCCTGCAGCTCTCGGATGAGTTAGAGTTGCAAGTTGAGCCTTCCGAGGTTCTTCGCGGCAGGTGGTCGTCCGTGGGAGGGAAACAAGTTGCCGAAGTGCTAGTTCAGTGGAAGGACCTGCCGGATTGGGAGGCCACCTGGGAGCTGCTAGAGGTGTTTCAGGCCCAATTTCCTCATTTCAACCTTGGGGACAAGGTTGTCTTCGAAGGGGGGAGTATTGTCAGGCCTCCGGTGAGGAAGGTCTACACCAGGAGGACCAAGGGTGGTCTGGTGGGAGACTCCGGCCCAATTGGAACGGAAGGTAAAGAGTTGGGGCCCAAGACAGGCCCATCTGGGGAATCGGTTCTGGCTAGGGAGAGGGAAGCTGACGTGGGAAGTTAGTTAGAGAATCCGTGGGGTATTAGTAGGCAGAGGGAAAACGGGGAAATGTTGTGGTATTGTCTGTCTTAGTGTGGCCGTTAGGAGGTTGTGGGATTCCTCGAAAATCCCTCCCTATCCTTCATTCTTCTGTATTTCCTTTTCCGACTGTACCAGTGAGCTCCGACGAGCTCACCTTTATTTCCGGCAACTCCTTCCATTAATAATAATAATTCAGTGCAATTTTCCTACTATCTGTTCATTTACATTAGGCTAAGGGCGGGATCCTAACAACAACAATAGGAAGCAATAACGCCTATTAAGCAACCCAAAAAGATTGTAGATCAACGGCAGCAAAAAGTATCCACGGGGCCAGACCTGTCTACAAAATAGAATCGAAAGTTGTATGTACTCTAAAATGTAAAAACCCTTGTGTTCTTAAGCTTCTCTTATTTTCTTAGTTACTACAAATGAATGGAGAAAGAAAAAGAGCCCTTTGCTCGATCACAAGAACCCTAGCTCAACTTATTAAAAAACAAAAAAGAAGTCTAGCAATGTTGATCCTTATCAAGGAAAACACGAGCATCATTAAGTGAACTAGGATCAGGTCAGCTTGAATACAAGACTCAATTATAATAAGAGCAAGAAATTTACCTAGGCACCGGACTTTAACAATAGTCCCCTGGCTCTCCAATATTGAGTCAACATACAAGCCTGAACCAGAGCAAGTGGAGCAAAGGACGGCACCCTTGGCATGGCAATCATTGCATCGGGGGTTGTCTCCGATTAATTTTTCAGCCAAATATATTCCAACAGGCTTCTCAATTCTCTCTTCTGGCACAGCCTTATCATAACAAAACAGGGATTCAAGACTGCTTCTTCGTCTATGCGCATCTCCCACTGAACTCGTAGCCTGCAAGCTTGAACAGAAATTCTTTAACAAATCCATATTCTTAAACAGAATTCCTTGAAAAATTTTAACCATGATGCAAACAAGCAATAAAATGCAGTTTACATCTTAATTAGTCCCACGACTATGAGGAAAATTGTTATATCTTCATTATGCACACAAGCATGTAGAGGTGTCCACTGTGCATGTGCATGCAAACTCAATAGAGAATATCAAGCAGATAGGCCGCTGCTTAACCGATAACACATCACATGTTACATAAACAATTTAAGGTGACTAGGATTCCCAAAGATTTAAATTCGCTTGATCAAGGTATAACAATTTTGTGATTCCCATGAAAGATAATTGGACTATGCAGCAAGAACACTCAAAATGGCGCCACAATTCACTAAAAGCCCTGATTTCATTTGACAAATTCAATTATTTTACCATTATTGTCTTATCATCCATTAGTTCTCCCTTAACTCTCCAAGTTCTCTAGATTAGTGTTCTCCGTACAATGCATAACGCTACGAAGAAGTACAATCTGCTCAAAGCCAAGTTGGCAGACAAAGATAATGCAAGTCGAAAGAACATTCCAGTGTTTTTGCTACAAGAGACCTTTAGACTTTATTATGAAGATAACTAGAGTTGAAACATGAGGAAAGTATGATACTTCATTAAGAAAGAAGTACTATTTCTCTTATTAAACTCACATACGTCAAATCAACGTCCATTCCTATTGTTAGTTTTCATAAAATTAAAGATAACCCTTTTTCTGTTTACTTCCATCTAGACCATC
>NW_010363914.1:41553-42841 GCF_000414095.1 Morus notabilis | reverse complement strand
TTTTTTTTTTGACTCTTTAAAAGGATTACATTTCATATCCTACATTAAGAGTTTGATTTATACTTTGTGACTTCATAATATCTAATAATGATTCACACATCAATTCTGAGGTTTCTTATCTTTCTTAAGCTATAATCCCTTTTATCAAGAGATTTCACCTACCCAAGTTAATCTCATTGAGTAGATACGTAGATGAGCACATTAATTATTTTAATTGAGAATTACTATTCACGAGAATATTAAATCACCATAAGTTGGGTTCTTTGCATATCGATGACTGGACAAAAACTGTGTCATAAGAAAAGTTTAGCCCTTTTATTAGAAATTTCATACTATTCTATTCTTCTTCTAATCACTTAATTCATATCTCACATCCCTGTTCGTGGTCACCCTAGTATCGTGTCAACTTAGCACATCTAATCCATGATTTTCTAATGGTTAAGTTTATGGCAGTGTATTGTCATACCTTACTTGCCTACTTTATTGTGGGATGACTTATTTTCTGTCAATCGATACCTTCACCGTAAAGGTAACTTTTACCTTTATCATCTTTACCTAATGCAATCTTAATTCTTTTAGGGGATTTTAAACAAATCCATAACTGTATTCTTCAATCCTAAATATGGTGAGAATATCTCCTCTTGAGGTTGTTGTAGAGGGATTAGTTTGGTTAAAAACTAACCTAGAACAACCTCCCTCAATATGTCCATGACCTTCGGTGTTCTTTTCCTATCACTTAAACTGCTACTTACATCTAAACTCCTTGCATTAGTTCTTGTACCTATATCAGAATGAGATTCTCAACATCTCGAACCTCTTTTGCATTTGTATTAACTTATAGTCTTTGTGAGTTACTTATCAACACATTCATACCCATAGGTACTTTCTATGAGATTGCTAACATTTCAATGCTAGCAATGATTGTGTATTATATCTTAAGTGGGTTGCTTAACACCTACCATAAGCTGGTATTGCTTAATGTTGAAGCTATATTTCATATATCGTATCTTGATATACATATGTAGTCGTCGAACGTGGCCCACCTCTAGCTTAACGGTGTTACATCATCCATCTACTCATTAACGTCGCCTTCATGCTACATATTCAGATCCTCTTTATGGATCTAGGCTGAAAAACCGCTACTAGCAAAGCAGTCATACGGGCTTCCTCGAAGGGAGTCTCGGTAGTAGTCTCTTTTCAACGGCTGTACGTGGCTCTGATACTTTGCTTGGCTTCAATACTTTGTTTGGCTTCATAGTCCAGCAATGATCATTAAAGGAGTCACCTT
>NW_010363914.1:38253-38748 GCF_000414095.1 Morus notabilis | reverse complement strand
TGCCAGTTTTTTTTTTTGAAACTGTGTTGGACAGCTTGTCCGTTTTTGCCAAATGGCTTCAAACTTGGTTTTAGAGTTAAAATTAGGTTTTGTCATAGTAACCGAAAATGTTCAAAACATCCAGGGCTATAAGTTCAAGCTTTAAAACATTAAAAACTCTCGCTCTATGGTCCTCATTTTCGCGGTCAAAGTCACCGGAAAATATTTCCTCTAATCCGAAAATAAGCAACTTAGATCAAGCATAAACATACCACATCAAACTAACCTCAAAACTCACAAAACTAACATAAAACTCACACACCCTTATTACAACTTATTTCCTTGAGAATCACAATTTACATAAATGGATTCTCAAACTTAAACTTTGCTAGAAAATAATTGAAAAGAGTTCAAGAAGTTACCCTTGAAGAACTCTTTCTTGAGAGCCATTTAGATCCTTCTCTTCTTCTCCAAGGTTTGTTAATGGCTTGGAACTATAAGAGTATAAGGAAATTT
>NW_010363914.1:21496-38203 GCF_000414095.1 Morus notabilis | reverse complement strand
AATGAGAGGATTTAGAGTTTCTTTACCCTTAGAGGAATACTTGACTAGTCTCCTCCTAGAATCCCTTGATGTCCTTCTTCTTCTATGGTGTGCTAGTGGATCAAGATTGGGAGAGTGGGAGAAAATATTTAAGAGAAAATGGAAAGTGTGTGGCCGGATTTTTGAGTGGGGAAAAAACTAGGAGAGAAAAAAAAATGAAGCTTATCCTATGTTGGTTCCTTTTATAGGCAACTTGGAAATTATTTTTTTAACACCAATTCCACTCCATCATTCAACCAAATTTTTAGTTAAAGTCCCCCTTTCTTGGCCGGTTTTGGAAGGAGAAAAGGAGAAGCAAATTTGCCATTAATTCCCCTTCAACCACTACAATCACATCACCTTAACATGTCATCCACTTGCACACTCAACTAGCTAATTTTGGCTCTATTTTTTCTATGCATGGCCGGTGGTGTGCTTCAAGAAGGAAGTGTGGTAAACATTTATGTCCAATAGTTGATTTGACACAATCCCATCACACCTTACCATGTAATCCCCTAGCGCACTCAACTAGCTAATTTTGGCTCTATTTTTTCTATGCATGGCCGGCCAAAGTGGAGAAGGAAAGAGAGAAAAATAAATCCTACCCCTTGTACTTTGGTCCACTTTCTTAAGTTTCCCTTTGAAACTGATAAAAATTATACTGACTATAAGAAAGTAACTTAGCTGACAGGAATTCATTTCCATTTCTGACGGTTCCTTTTTCTACTGTTTATTTACAGTTAAATGTTAATCCTTGACTGCTTTGGATATCACATTAAATTCTTATTCGCGTAATATCTTGAACTGTTTCCAGTCTTGAAATTAATTCTAGACTGAACAAATTCTAAATTTAACTTTCCTGTGTTAATTTCCGGAAATGACGTTGTTTTTTACGGTGTCAACTCCCGAGTTCACATTGTACCCTTCTACTATGGGTATTTATCTTCTGACTTTAACCTAGCTGTCTGGCAATTAAGGATTTTCTCTTCTTTTAAAATGTCAGTGCATTTTTTTTTATACGTTGCTAACATCATGCTGTGTTTGGAGATTCTTGAAATTAAGATTCTCAAATTATACTTGTACTGAAAATTATTCCGCCTTAAAGTACGACGATAATTTATCGATCGAATTTACTTGATCGAAAACATGAACTTAACATGAAATCTACTACAGAATTTAGGAATACATATATTAATTCCATAAATCCTTCAGTCACGTAATATTTGTCTAAGAAAATTCTTGGCTTAAATACATAAATTGTATTATTTAAGGTCTGGGATTTTCTCAGTCATTACACTCCCATTGCTGATAAAATCGTCGGGGGCTTGGGATCTGCTGCTGTGAAAGAGATTGCATTGCTTTGGGGGGTCAACGACGATCTTGATCAGCTTAATGATACCATTTCAACCATCAAATATGTGCTTCTTGATGCTGAGGAGAAGCAGATCAACAGCCACCAAGTCAGAAACTGGCTCCGTAGGCTTGGGGGTGTAGTTGATGATGCCGACAACTTGTTGGACGAGTTCAACACCGAAGCTTTGCGACGACGAGTGATGCCTGCAGGAAGTGAAATGGTCAAGCAGGTATGCACTTTCTTCTCTGCCTCAAACCAACTTGCTTTTCGGCACAAGATGGGTTGTAGGATTAGGGAAATAAGGAAGAAACTAGATACTATTTCCAATGACAGAAACTTCCGTTTAGAAGTTCGTCACGAAGATAATCAGGCGGTCTCTGCTAGGAGAAGGAGAGAAACTTATTTGTTTGTCCGTCAAGAAGAGGTTATTGGTAGGGATGAGGATAGAGTGGAAATTATTAAGCTTTTGTTGGAACAAGGTGAATTGGAAGAGAATGTCTCTGTCATTCCCATCGTGGGCATGGGAGGGCTAGGAAAAACCGCACTTGCTCAAACTGCTTTCAATGAGGAGACGGTCCAACAACATTTTGAGCCAAAGATGTGGGTGTGTGTTTCTGATGATTTTGACTTGAAGTTAATTCTTCAACAAATTATCAAGTCTGCAACTAAAAATAACAACAACTTGAAAGATAATGATTCAATGGATCAATTGCAAAACGAGCTTCGGAATGTACTTAATGGAAAGAGGTATCTCCTTGTGCTAGATTATGTGTGGGAGGAAAAACGCGAAGAATGGTCAACGCTTAAAGACTTGTTATTAAGTGGATCACGTGGGAGTAGAATTGTAGTAACATCTCGGAGTAAAAAGGTGACTGCGACTACTGGATCGGTCCAGCCATACCAATTAGGGATCTTAGATGAAGAAAAATCTTGGTCTCTGTTTGAAAAGATGGCTTTTAAACAAAAAGAAGAGGAGAGAGACCCCGAGATTGTGGATATTGGGAGGCAGATTGTGAAAAGGTGTGGAGGAGTTCCTCTCGCGATAAGAGCTATAGGAGGCATGTTGTTTTCTAAAAGTTCAAAATCAGAGTGGTTGTCCTTTTATAAGGGATTTTCCAAAATATCACAAGAAAAAAAAGAAGGCATTTTATCAATACTCAAATTGAGTTATGATAATCTTACCTCACACTTGAAACGTTGTTTTGCCTATTGTAGATTATTTCCTAAAGATTACAGAATTGAGGTCGAAACATTAGTAAAACTTTGGATGGCACAAGGGCTTCTCGAGTTACAAGATCCAAGTGATGACCAATGTCTGGAGGATGTGGGCTACGGATATTTTGTGGAATTACTTGGAAGGTCATTCTTTCAAGAAGTTGAAGTAGATCAATGGGGCGGTGTAGAAAGTTGCAAAATGCACGATCTCATGCATGATCTCGCCATAGAAGTAGCAGGAACAGAAAGCGCTACTGTAAGTTTGAACTCCGGAGGCAATATTGGCAAGGATACTCGTCATGTTTCCTTTGATTCCAGTATTAACTCGCCAAAGAAAATTTCTTCTTCATTGGTTCAAGCACGTAAGATTCGGACAGTTCTTTTGCTTGATCACAAGTCTTGGAATAACAAATGGTTAACTTCTGATGCAGTAAGATCAAATTTCAAGTTCACACGCACTTTGGATTTGAATCGTTCGGGGATTACAATACTACCAAAGTCTATAGGCAGTTTTAAGCATTTGAGATATCTAGATCTTTCAGGTAACTATTTCAAGATGCTACCCAATTCGATTACCAATCTAGTGAATCTGCAGACACTACGACTGAATCGTTGCTCTTGCCTACGAGAATTGCCCAGAGACTTGAAGAAGTTAGTCAATCTCAGACATCTTGAAATTGATAGGTGCGATGGATTGACTCATATGCCACGCGGATTGAGTCAGCTGACCAATCTTCAGACACTATCAAGAATTAATGGAGGTGACCTAAAAGAATTAATGGGCTTGAACAACTTGAAAGGGGATTTGAGAATTCGGAATCTGCGTCATGAGAATGACGCGGCAAGAGACTATGAGTCTGCAAATTTAAAGGAAAAACAATATCTTTGATCCTTGCGACTGGAATGGATTTCTGATGATGAAGGAACAGAGGCTCCTGTTAGTTATGAGAAGTCACTAGAAGCCCTCCAGCCACATCCAAATCTCCAAGGATTGGCTCTATACAAATACGGGGGTGTCAAGATTTCAAGTTGGCTTTCTTCACTTACAAATCTGGTGAATTTGTCATTAGATTCGTGTGAGAAATGCCAACATTTAGTGCCGTTGAATCAATTCCACCGTCTCAAGAAATTAGTACTTTATAGGTTGCCGTGTCTGGAGTACGTAAATGGTGAGGAGGACTTGTTGCTTTCATCAACAATAATACTGCCATCCCTATGAGAACTTTTCTTGTTTGATTTGCCAAATCTAAAGGGATGGTGGAGAGAGGTAGTAAGTGGGGAATTGTTGCCTTGTTTTCCTCCTTGGCTTTCTGAATTAAAAATATTGGATTGTCCTCAGCTGAGTTGCATGCCGCTTTACCCACATTTGGAAAAAAAACTAGACCTAAGAAATACAAGGTTGAAGCCATTGGAACAGACAGTATTAGTATTAGAGAGTAGAAAATGCAGTACTAGTACTACTGGAACTGAAATCCCAACGACAACGTCATCTTCTTTCTCTCCTCTCTCTAAATTGACATCTTTGACTATTGGTGGAATTGGGGAGGATCCACAATGTCTTCCGGAGTGGTTCAAGAGCCTTTCTTGTCTCAAAAAGCTGGTGATTGAGAGATGCTCGAAATTGAAGGATCTGAGCCCGGGTATTCAACATCTCACCTCACTTGAAGAGTTAAATATTAGAAATTGCGAGGAGTTAGAAGAGATGATACCATTGGTGAATAACGGAAGACTCCGCTCTCTGGAGCTTACTGGCATTCATAAATTGGCGTCTCTTCCTGAGGGTCTTCAACACCTTATCAGTCTCCGACACCTTGAGATTGATGATTGGAAGAGTCTGGAAACTATTCCGGAGTGGATTGGCAACCTAAATTCACTTGAAACACTTGAATTAAGGGAATGCCCCAAATTGAGAGCATTGCCTGAAGATATTCAACATCTCACCTCACTTGAAGAGTTAAATATTAGAAATTGCGAGGAGTTAGAAGAGATGATACCATTGGTGAATAACGGAAGACTCCGCTCTCTGGAGCTTGCTGACATTCATAAATTGGCGTCTCTTCCTGAGGGTCTTCAACACCTTACCAGTCTCCGACACCTTGAGATTGATGATTGGAAGAGTCTGGAAACTCTTCCGGAGTGGATTGGCAACCTAAATTCACTTGAAACACTTGAATTAGAGAAATGCCCAATGTTATTGAAGAGATGCCAAAGCCCAATAGGCGAGGATTGGCCCAAGATTGCTCATATCTAAGACCTGTACTTGCGCCCAGATCCCAACGATGATGTTGAGGTAGAAAGCCGAAACTCAATATTTACAAGCTTAGCTACCAATATAAGTGTCGATCTCTGTTTATATCCTTATCTTCATTTTCTAAAGTGATTTCATTCGAACTTAACTTGATATCTTTATAGAATCCATCAAGGGATGAGCATACGACAAGTTTAGACAAGATAAAAGCATGCAGCAGCAGCATCTTATTCAAAAGTTTTGGGGTATGCATGCAATAATATATACTACTATTGGAACGACTCAAGAATGAATATATAGATAGGTAAATACACATGATTATCCCTTCTAATTTTCCTCTTTAAGATTTTTGTGATTTCTTCACGTTTAAGATTTTTGTTATTTCACTGTTCACATTTTCCCTCATATTCCATGGTTTGTTTGCCATTTTTCTGAATAATTTTCAAGTTTTAGTAAGTAACTTGATACTTATTGTGTTCTATAGATTTAGAACAGTATTTATAAAAAGAAAACTGTTAGGATCCTAGCAATTTCTAACAAAATTGATGAACAATAGACTGAGATTCTGTTCATTTAATCGATTCAAGTTTGGTTACAATAAATGCTCTTAGAAACAGTCACATATAATTTTTTTACTACAGTAAAAAACTCTCACATAAAATTACATCTTAACTCAAATTAAAAACTCGAATCAGTGAACTAAACGAGCTCCTGAAACTCCATTGAATAAATTGAAACTTCAAAATAATACAAAGAAATCTAGAAACCGTGGTATTCGAGAGACCACCACTTCCCAAGCCCAAAACAATCCATACAATTCACAATTCAGACATGCCCCTCATCCCCTCCCATCCTCTTATTTATATAACTAACGCTTGTCAAACAAACTACAGGCCCTAACAAAAACCAAGTAAAATATTCTCACTCGAGCTCCTTCTTCTCTGTTTGTCGATTTTCCATCAAGATGATTCCTTTCACACTTATCCACTGCTTCTTCAGGTACAGATATCATTTTTCCTCATAATATTCCATGGTTTGTTTGTCATTTTTCCTCATAAATTTTTTTTGCTCGTACTGAATAAAAATTTTGTGCTTCTCACTTTCTCTGTTTCACAAATAGTACGAAATTTTGCTAATGATTTACTACTTTTCTGTTCAGACTGTGAGTTGGACTTTTTTCTAATATATCATGTGAATGGACAAAAGCAAGATGATTCCTTTTCATAGTTATTCCTCTGTCTCTCCAGGTACGTATATGTCAATGCTGCTTATTGACAACCGAGCCATAAAATTCCAATCAAAATGAAAATTTTAATTTGGCTTTGTGCTTTTGGACTAGTTAGAGGAGCAAACAAACACCTTAGAGTTAGCTTGTTCAAAACTTGGTCTCTTTTACTTTAACACAAGGCAGTATGATATTATTTCAGGTTTCTCATTTTGCTGATTTTTTTTTTTTTTTTCATTTTGTTTTTTTAATTTGTGCAGAAAAGTAGTGAAGTTTTTCTCCTATGGATTAGACTAATGCTTTATCCTGCGGCAACAACAAACAACCATCAAGATATCAAGAGACGAACATTGTTGTTAGTTCTTAAAAGCTTACATGACAAAGCTATTCCTTTGCTAATTTTCTTACTCAAGCTACTTCTTCTCTGTTCAAGCTGTGAGTGGGTCTTTTTCTGATATGATATATGGAAATCTGACTTTTGTGGATGGACTGAAGCAAGATGATTCTTTTCATAGCATAGTTATTCCTTTCTGGACCGAAGCAAGATGACTTTTGTGGTCTATTATTGATAATGAAACGCCAATTCTGTTTGTTTCATCATCATCTTTTTTCTATGAGCTTAAAATTTTGATGAATCTCATTGTGTTTTTACAGATTTGGATTGGAGAAGTAAAATGCTCTCTGGTTTCTCTTCAAAATGTAATGGAATGGTAAAATCCTTCATCTGTTTCTCTATATGCTAATCCTTTTCAATCCTTAATTAGAAAAGTTCTTTTTATTCTTCTATCCACGTTTTCCTGATCAAACATTTGTCTTTCTTGACTTCAGATGTGAACAGAACACCTGAAATAATATGTTGGGATTGATTCAAGATCATGAGTTTCCATGCATCGGATTACGCAAATGATTCATAGTGGTCTAATTTTCAGATGTAAGCAAGTCAATCATGTAAGTTTAATACATTGGTTAGAAAATGCCGATTTTATTCACCATTTTATTGCCATCTAATTCTTTTTGGAAGAGTTCTTTAGTTTGATTTTTTTTCTTTTTTAGGTTTTTGTTGGAGAAGTGAGCTACGGAATGGAACACGGTTCAATAGCTTCGCAAACATACTCTCTAAAAGTTTTGGATGATGAACTTATGCAACCTCAACATTACAAAGTACTCAAAACGTTTACCCTTCTTTTTTGCCTAAAAGAGTTTCCAAAAGTGATTTAAGTTTTTTGAAGTGATTAAGTTTCATACTTATGTAGCATGGCTAAAACAAAATGCGGATTCTGCTTGATGATATTTGTCAGGGTGTCGGAGACTAATACGTAGGATCCAATTCCTACAAATATAAGTATCAGGTTTTTATATTTCTATATTGGTTTTCTTTTGTTCACAATCATAAACTTTTATTCCTTTTTTCTGTAGTATGGTTGAAGTACCGATTACAAGATCAAGATTTACACGAAGAGCATAGCGAGTTGGCCTAATTTGTGCAAGCACAAATTTGATCCTGTGGCATAGTAGGTAAATTAATCACTGTATTCCTAATTTTGTAGTACTTAAAAAATATTTATTGTTTCTAAGATCTACTAATGTTTCAACATGATTTTGGTAAGAATGTAAAGGAACTACGGGTGGCTTGATCCCTTTATTGGGTACGTAGGCAGCCTGGTTTAGGTCCAGCCACAAATAAATAAAACAACCTTTTTTTTCCCTTCCAGTATTGGAATTATATTATAGAAGAGCTTCACAGTTTTTCTTCAACTGCAATTCAGAAAGAGGAAAGTGTTTAAGCTAATAGAGCTGTGTTTAGCAAGTGGTCACCATTCTGCTTCTTTTAAATATTCAGCAAATTAAGTTTTTGAAGCACTGTGCTTAGTCTAATGTAAAAAAAGGAAAATCTCTCAAAAAGAGAATTTTATTCATATTGACTACGGGAAGAAACAACTCCTCTTTGTATATAGAAGTTACTGAAATAAAATAAATAGTTGCAAAGCAGAAAGTCAGAAAGTTCCTTGGAAGTGAATGTGATTCGGTTCCAGCATCAATGAGAAATTCAAGAACTTGTGGCTTTCTTCTTCTGCCAAATGTTGGAACTTAATATGAAGGTACCTTAACCTTAGTATGATATAAGTCTAAAACCTTGTACCTAATCTTCTGGGGAAGACAATTTTTTCACCTATTCCAACTTTATTCCTATTCTTTTGTCGATAACTCAAGATCCAACATGATGTTTTGGTAAGCTCATCGACTGTTCATTCAGACCATCGCGACCATGCAAGTCAAAAAGTTGAGGAGCTTGGCATCGGATCATCATTTAACGCGAAAGTTTAGTTTTGATTGAGTTGAAGCCTCAAAAGTTCCTTGTTGTTTAATACTAATGAATGAGAAGCCATTTTCGAGCGGTAAAGTTTTAATCATCATTCCAATATTAAAAACTCTCAAGGGAAAACGCGATTGGAGGAAAGGACTCTTGAAGGGAAAAAGAGTTGGAGTACATGCGTACGCGATGAAAAAATGGGCATTTTAATTTATATTTTTACGGAAATTTCCATATTTTGGATCAGATTATATTAAACTCTATATCATATCATACTTGTCAGCGTGTTTTCATTTGTTCTCATTCTAGAAAATGAGATACCAAGTATTTTAAAATAGAGATATCAAATAGCGATGAAGTTATTATTGAGTGACTTTTGATAAATTATTAATTTACTTTGGTATGCAAGTAGAAAGTTACTTTGATATATAGTCACAAAGAGAGTGAAGAAAGTGGAAGAAAAAAGAGGATAATTAAGAGGATGATGAGAGATTGTGAACAGAAAAATAGATAAAGATAGAAAGAAGAGTGATATAGAGTAGAAAAACACGAGTATCTATAAGAATAAAACCGGCATTATATAGAAACAACAATTTTTAAAAATAGAAAATAATAAAAACGTGATGGCAATTTGTTTCTTTCCTTGTGTATATTGTTTTTTGAGGAATCCTTTTATCATGTGATTGATTATAAAAAAGGGTCAAGAATGTGAAAACTAAAATATTAAACTACTAAAATAGGAATTTGCTCTTTCTATTAAAGAATTGTGTGTTTACCTTAATTAATAAGTTAAAAATTTAAATAACAAATATGGGCATTTGGTCTAGTGGTATGATTCTCGCTTTGGGTGCAAGAGGTCCCGAGTTTCATTCTCGGAATGCCCCAATTTGTAGCAACTAATATTTTCATTGGCGGGTTCAGGCGGGTTTCGGGTATTTGGGCAACTCGGGTTTTCGGGCTTATTTTCGGGTCGGATGCAACAGTCGGATTTTTGAGCGTTTTTCGGGCAATTCGGGCAGTCGGGCATGGCCGGAAAAATTCAAAAAAAAACTCCGGCGGACGGCGGTCGACGGCACCTACACGGCGGCGGGCTCCGGCATGGTCTCAAAATTCGGGCTGCCCAAGCCCGAGCCTAAATTTCCACCTTGGACGGACCGGCATATGGGCCTGCCCGCCCGAGCCCGAAAAAATTCGGGCTTCAGGCAGCCTGCCGGCCTAAAGTTCCACCACTAGCTAGAACCATGTGTAATTTGTTTGTACATTTCCACTTCATCCTATGTCAACCATGTGTAATATGCAGAAAAGTCGGATCTGATCTTGTTGCTCATATGTTGAGCATCCGGGAGTCATGACATTGCACCGGTTGCAGTTGAACACTTTTGGTATATTTCAGGAGAATATTATTCGGGGAAGTGCAGACTTTATGGGTGCGTTTGGAACTGGTTCCAAAATGATTTTATTTTCTGTATGAAAATGAAAATGAATACGTTTTCATTTCCATTTTGGAATTATTTCTGAAAATGCGTTTGGTAGTTTTATTTTGAGATTGTTTTCAGTTTAAAAAAAAACTAAAACTGGGTTTGGTGGTTTAATTTTTAAAAACATATAATAGTATTTTAAATAATAATATATAAAACATACTTCCTATTAATCTTCAAAAATATGTCTAAAAAGTAAAAATGATATATAAAACATGATGAACGACAAAAAACTTGAGAATAGCATTAAATTTTAATGCCGTTTATTGTACTTTGGAAACGCAGAACCATTACAATCTTTCAACTTCCAAGTGATCTTTACAATAATGGCCTCTTGAAGGAACAAAATGAGCATGTTCCAAAGCCTATCAAAGCTTCTAAACAAGTTCCAAAACGACCTCTGCTCCACAAACCTGGTCTTACCCACATGCCCACTAGAAGTCACAAAGAAATTGCTACCCACATGCCCACTAGAAGTCACAAAGAAATTGCTCCCAACATCAACAGGCCATTTCAACCCGGTCGAAGATCCAAATGTTGGACTTCTTGCGGAAGCGGCGCAGAACGCCGGCGTCGAGTGTATCGATGTTGTCTGGCGGCGGCATGAGGCGCATGTGGGCGTTGGCGAGGTGGAGGACGAGGTGGCCCCTCTGGTTCTGAACACTATCGTTTTGGAAGTCGAAGAATAGGGTGAGCCAATCAAGGGGGTCCATGTGAGGGAGCCATTGCGCGAATGGCGGCCGACGGAGGTTCCCGACAGCTCGCAGTGCCGCGCCGCGACTCGAACCTCTGGATACCGCAACGACGGGTGGTCCACGAGCAGGTTGTGCACCGGGATTATGTTGTACGGCTCCAACTCCAGGTCTCCTGCCGCTGCCGCCGGGCCCAGACGCGATGGTGGGGATGGTCGCTGGCGGAGGCTCATGAGAGAGAGAGAGAGAGAGTGAGAAGAGAAATGCTTCGAAAGATGCAAATGGGAGAGGAAACAAAAACGAAAACGGAGAAAATGATCTTAATTCGTTTTCAAATTTTCAGAAAAAGACAAAAAAGTTTTTGTTTTCAATTTTTAAAAACTTTTGCACCAAACGCATTTTATCAACCCATTTTCATTTTTTAACCTCAAAAAATGGGAAAAACGGAAATAAAAACGAAACCAAATAGGCCCTATGTTTCTACTCAACGCTCATCTAAATATTTTGTTTTTGTTAATCTTGAAGGTATGGATGGCTTGATGCTGCCTCCTTCCAATTATACGGTGGAGTTGCTCTATCATCAGTCCCCACTTTTGCTATTTTTCTGTTTCTTCAGAAAATAGTAGTGTATGTGCTATGTATTTCTCTTTTGATATAATGGTGCATGTGCTACGCACTTTTCTTTTGATATTATAACTAATTAGGATTATGCTTCACTTTGTAAGTTTGTATTAACTAGGAACTTGCTTTACTTGGCATATAACTATATTTTGGGATTATATATGTAGTTGAATGATATATTGTCATTTTTATTATTGTCAGGGGCTAAAGTTATATTTTTCAGGGAACATATCTTGATAGATGTAAAAAATTATCATATTTGAGCTTGTGATAATTTATTATTACATAAAAATATCAAATATTATTTTTTTTTACAATTGAAATATAGTTTTTAAATTATTATCCTTCAAATAAAAAGTTTTTTTCAATAATTAAATTATTTTTTTACTATTATAATTAATTAAAATATTAAATTATTTAGGATTATTAATCAAGGGTATTTTTGTCAAAATACAATTTATTTTCATTTCATTCCGTTGTCAACCAAACAACATAATCCTCATTTAGGTATTGTTTCCATAACTCCAATCAAATAAAAGAATTAATTTATGATTTCAGCACATTCCAATTCTATTTCATTACCATTCTTATTATCATTCCGTCACTGCAACCAAATCATAAATAGGCACAATACAAGTACTCTTGCTACAAATCTCGCCATAGCTCTAGTCGGCACCTCGACTGCACTCCAATCAGTGGTCAGTTTGACATAGCCTGGGAGGGAAATTTAAAATTGCATAAAACTGGAGTAAAAACTGAATCAAAATAATGATGTCAAAACGACTATAAAATATTTAAATGACCATTTTAAAATAAATCATACAGTACTAAATCTAATTGCAGATTGTTCAAGTGTGAAGAACATTCCTAAAATTCTTATTACTAAGAAATACAATCAAACATGAGCAATACGGCGGCAAGTAAGCTAGATAGCAAGCAGCTGCATCATTCTGCATTTATATGAGTTGCCAGCATACTCTTACGTAGGACAACCAATTGCAAACAGAAAGCTTTGTCATCCAACCAATGGAAATCAAGAACAAGCATCACTCGTCCAATCACATAAAAAAGCGATCCCTTTGTTCTGTTTTGTAACACCAGTAAAAATCCTATCCGTAAAAATCGTATTTCAGTCAAACCATTTTGTTGAGAAGTGAAATGGGCTGATGATGTAGCGAAAATTAGATAAAACGAAAAAAGAAATAATAAACTAAAATGGTAGCCAATTAACCTGCTGATTCACACAAAATATCAGAAAATTTATTTCAGAAACCGTTGATTCACAAAAAATATGCTGGCATTCAGAAGAGAGAAAATTCGAGGAAACTCTAAAATTTTATTCAACTAAATTGGTTTTCAATAAAAAGAAAAAAAACGTCCATATAAATAGGCAAAACAGAAATAAGACACTAATCTATTCTATAATTAAAAATAATAAAAATGGAAAATTTTTCAAAAAAGAAAAATTTGAAAGGAAAATCAAAATAAAAACTATTGGACGTGAGGAAAAACGAAACACAGTTGAAACTGGAATCTGAATTTCGTTGGCCAGCTTATTACAAAACAAAAGGTACTAGAAATGAAAAGAAAAAAAAAGGCCCTTTTGGAGGCCTAAATAATGGAATTTTTCCAAAAAACGTCACACGTCATGACAACCCAACGAGTCTTGTCCGTTGGCCCATTTTAACTCAAAAAATACATATTTTTTTGTCCAAATCTGACATCGTTAAAAAACCTCATGAAAACCGAAAAATTTGCCTTAAAACACCACTATACTTACAAATATCGGTACGTATCAAGTCTAATATTTGAGTATTACGTCCAATTCTAAGAAAAAGTTTCTTAATCATTTTTTCTTATATACAAATTTCACACTTATCATTATTTTACATCTTTGTAATTAATTAAACACACTACAAAAAAATGAAAATTTACAGCAAGCAAGATGTGTTGTAAGAATATATTTATGACGTGAAAGTAGTAGATGATGTGTATGCAGATGTTGTAAAAACATTAATAATATTCACAATGCGTAGAGCATGTTGTGTTTGTTGGAAACGTTTTTAGTTTTTAAATAGATTAAATAAACTTTTTCAATTATGTGGCCCATTAAATTACAAATTTTAAGTAATAAAAAAAGAACCCACTTCAGATATATTTCTCTAAAATTGTACCCATTAGTGAAATAACTACCCATCAGTTATATATTTGTCTTATGTGATGGGAAGAAGACATCAAAAAAATATAACGTTAAAAACTACAGAGGGATAGGGTCTCTAGCCTTCAAGAGAAAGTCTGTGAATCTCCATCATTATACGGGCATAAGGTCTTAGAGAGACTAAACAACGAATCCCTAACATTTTTGTGTTATTTCTTGCACCAAAACTGTGTAGCTGATTGCTATGGCTGGATGATGTTCTTGGACTTCTGCTTTTATTATTTGTGTTTTTGAGAATTGTTGACAGTATTAGCTAACAATGGCGCCTTGTGAAAACTACTTAAATATCATATCTAAACTTTCACAACTAGCAATTCATGTTGTTAAATAGTTTTTACAACTCAATGGTAGTTTTTCAAAAGTTATTATTATAACTGAAAAATAGACTTGTGTTTATCACTCAAATATTACAACACAGAACACTCTTACAACTTCTCACACAACTCTCTATTTTACTTTGCCCTAGGCAACCTGAAAGGGTAAAACTCATTAAATGTAAGTGGATCTTTAAGAGAAAAAAAAGAGCGGATGGAAAAGTAGATACTTATAAAGTAAGGCTAGTGGTTAAGGGTTATACCCAAAAAGAGGGAGTTGACTATGAGGAAACTTTCTCACCAGTAACTATACTTAAATCCATCCGGATACTCCTGGCCATTACAACATATTTTGACTATGAGATATGACAGATAGATGTCAATATAGCTTTTCTGAATGACTATCTTGAGAAAATCATCTATATGGATCAACCAGAGGGTTACATAGAGGAATGCCAAGAGCAAAAAGTCTGCAAGCTGTAAAGATCCATTTATGGATTGAAGCATGCTTCTAGATCATGGAACATCAGGTTTGATGAGACTATAAAGTCTTATGAGTTTGATCAAAATATTAATGAACCATGTGTCTACAAGTACAGGAAAGAAGAGAAAGTGGTCTTCTTAATTCTTTACGTCGATGACATCCTACTCATCAGGAATGATGTGGGATTGATGACAGATGTAAAGGAGTGGTTAGCCAACCAATTCCAAATGAAAGATTTGGGAGAGACAAGCTATGTTCTTGGGATTAAGATTATTCGAGATCGCAAGAAAAAGCTGTTGGCGTTATCACAAGCATCATATATAAACAAAGTGTTGTCTACGTTTTCGATGCAGAACTCTAAGAAAGGGAATTTACCTTCTAGGCATGGTATTCATTTTTCTAAGGAGCAATGTCCAAAGACTCCGCAGCAGGAAGAAGATATGAGATGGTATCCCTATGCATCAACTATGGGAAGCCTTATATATGTCATGTTGTGTACAAGACCATATATCTACTATGCAGTGGGAGTAGTCAATCGCTACCAGTCCAATCCAGGATTAGATTATTGGCTTGCAGTGAAGTGTATTCTCAAGTATCTTAGGAGAACGAGAAACTATATGTTAGTATATTCCGGAGAAGATCTGTCTCTCACCGGATACACAGATTCTAATTTTCAATCGGATAGAGATAGTCGACGGTCGACATCTGGATCTGTGTTCACTCTTAATGGAGGAGCCGTGGTATGGACAAGTGTAAAGCAAAAGTGTATTGCTGACTTTACCATGGAAGCTGAATATGTTGCAGCTTGTGAAGCCACAAAGGAAGCTACATCGCTCCGAAAGTTCTTAACTGATCTGAAAGTTGTTCCAAATATGGATAAGCCAATTAAGCTTTACTGTGACAACAGTGGAGCGGTGGCTAATTTAAAAGAATCTAGAAGTCATAAGAGTGCGAAACATATAGAAAGGAAATATCACATGATCAAAGACATTGTGGATAGAGGCGATGTAGCGGTTCTGAATATCACGTCGGAGAATAACCTTGCTGACCCATTCACGAAGACATTGCCACTGAATGTATTTAATCGGCACTTAGAAGGATTTGGGATTAGAGACATGACACACCTACTTTAAGACAAGTGGGAGATTGTTGGGAATAGTATCCTAGAAGCATGAGATGTAATAGGATACTTATTAATTATTTAATAAAAGAGTTTATTCATCATTTTATGTGCATATATTTGTGAATATTTTACGAATATCAAATGAAAATTTCGTGACTATTTATGTGACCTTAAACATTGTATATAAGTGTTGTATGCGAGAGGATAATGTTTAAGGATAATAATCAAAAAGTGATGTTCGTAAAACAATCTCTCAATAAAACTATCAAACACATTTTCAGAAATGATTTCTATCTGAGATTGAAAACGTTTTCATTTCCATTTTCATACAAAAAACAGAATCATTTTGGAACGGATTCCAAACGCACCTATAATCTCTTCAGAATAGTCATGCAACAGCATATGTCCTTGTTGACTTCAATGTAGGATCAAGTTGTGATTTTTAAGTGAAAAATCATTTAAACAACAACAAACTTGTAGGCGGAAATTTCAAAAAAATTTCACATCTCTTTTAATTCCAAATTAAACATAAATCACAACGAGAGATACATGCATGATATATGTTTATAGATAAAGGAATAAAATGACAATCATACCTTTAAGACGATCGGATCAAATATGGCCGCAAAGATCTTATCTCACTATCTCACGTTCCGAGATGGAGAATTACCGTGAAACAAGACCATTGATTTATGAACACGATCACACCACAAACCACTCGTTGATTCAAGACTATGACTCTAAGTGTTTTGGGATAAGAGAGTGGGCTCTTTTTCAAAAACCTAAGGAAACAATTTTCCTTCTAATTTTGTTACAAAATCCGGCCACCCTAGGGATTGAGTGAGAGTGAGATATTTTTTTCTTAGCCACCACTAGGGTTTTCAATAATATCTTTTTATAGGAGGAAAAATCGAAAACTCAAAACCCTAGATGGGATTTCTGAATTTTCCTTCCTCTTTTAATCAAAATCCGAATTCCCTCTTTCCTTAGGGATTTCTGAATTTTTCCTTCCCTTTTTATTGCCAAATCAAATCATGTTCAAATTCTATTTTGAATTTTAAATTAATCACCATTAATTTCAAAATTCAAATTCATTCCTTTTATTTTTCAATTATCAAATAATGAAAAATAACATAATGAATTTATTTAAACATAATCATGTAACACAACATCAATTTCAATTTTTCCACTTATTAGAGCTAGCCTTGAGACCAAATGGACCCATATGAACAAAGCTATGGAATTACAATACTTGACTAATTTATCCTGATAAGTTATCGACATATTTAATTCCGACATCGTACGACTCCACTAAAGGTTCGATGCCGACTAATCTCTTGATTCATATGCGCAATTTTTCTGATGGTGTTAATACAATTTATCACATGGTCCACAGAATAAATACA
>NW_010363914.1:20994-21366 GCF_000414095.1 Morus notabilis | reverse complement strand
TCCCGATGTCTTAATCAATGAATACCATCATTGAATACCAGGCCTGGTTTATTTATTCACACACCCATCAATAAAGCATGAGGTGACATTATCGCTTACGAATTCCATATCTGTGAATCACACAACTCCAACTTAATTATGTAATCATCCCAACAGCCGAGATGTTGTTCAAAAACTATGAACTAATCTCATTGGTGAATTAAAGACCATGAGAAATTAAGTCGAGTTATGTATTCACTTCAGGATTGAGATAATTATACAAGTATACTTAAGTTGTAATAATTAGGTTTAGAGCTCTGTAAACAGTTTTTGCTCTAACCTAATTAGTTACATTGTCTATTCAACATGTTGTGAACATGTCTAGATCAACCA
>NW_010363914.1:16488-20734 GCF_000414095.1 Morus notabilis | reverse complement strand
AGTCATAATCGGATTCGATTGCCCAATCGATCCTAAGACTGCGAATATGAATTTTAAACTATATCAGAAGAGCTTGTCCGGCAGGGATTCCCTAACTCTTCTTTCGTTGATAACAGTCTATGGACTAAGCAATATTACTAACACTGTTGAGTATGAATAAAAACATAACTTTATTTTATTTATAAACATCAGCAAAATAATGATGTCAGATATTTGCCATTTCATAAATAACAAATTACATCATACTTTATGGACACATTTCCAACAAACTCCCACTTGAACTTAAAGTAGGTGTGTACAATCTCGCATCCCCAAACCCTCTAGCTGACTATCGAAGACTTTACCAGATAAAGCCTTTGTGAATGGATCAGCTAAGTTGTCATGCGTTGATATCTTTGTCACTTCAACATCGCCTCTTTGTACAATCTCCCAGATGAGGTGGTACTTCCGCTCTATGTGCTTGGACCTCTTGTGGCTTCTAGGCTCCTTAGAGTTTGCTACAGGGCCACTGTTATCACAATACAGTACCCTGGGCCTATCAGCATCCGGAACAACTTCCAGTGAAACAAGGACCTTCTTAAGCCATACGGCCTCTTTTGCAGCTTCCCAAGCTACCACATATTCGGCCTCCATGGTGGAGTCAGCTATGCAAGTTTGTTTAATACTCCTCCATACCACTGAACCTCCATTCAGGATATACACTGATCCTGAAGTGGATTTCCTGGAATCCTTATACGATTGGAAATCGTAGTCGGTGTATCCCGTCATAGTCAGGTCAGTACCTGACTACACAAGCATGTAGTTCCTCGTTCTCCTAAGATATTTGAGGATATGCTTGACAGCAACCTAGTGCTTGGGTCCAGGGTTAGACTGGAATCTACTCACCACGCGTACCGCGTAGCATATATCAGGTCTGGTGCAAAGCATCGCATACATGAGGCTTCCTACAGCTGAAGCGTAAGGAACTCGGCTCATGTCTTCCTTTTCTTGAGGAGTTTTGGGAGACTGCTCCTTTGAGAGGGATACTCCATGTCTGAAGGGTAAATACCCCTTCTTGGAGTTCTGCATGGCGAATCGGTCCATTACCTTATCAATATAGGATGCTTGAGACAGTGCCAATTGTCTGTTTTTTCGATCTCAAAAGATTTGAATTCCCAGAACATAGGCAGCTTCTCCCAGATCCTTCATATCAAACTGCTTTGCGAGCCAGAGCTTAACCTCAGTCAGTCTTCCTACATCATTCCCAGTGAGTAGTATGTCATCCACATATAAGACTAAGAAAACCACTTTGCCTTCTTGTATTAACTTATACACACAAGGCTCATCCAACGACTGAATAAAATCGTAAGTTTTAACAGTCTCATCGAATCTGATATTCCATGATCAGGATGCCTGCTTTAGTCCATAGATGGACTTTTGCAGTTCACAAGCCTTTTCTTCTTGACCCTTTTTAATGAATCCATCTGGTTGAGCCATATAAATGCGCTCATCCAGGTTGCCATTCAGAAAAGCTGTCTTCACATCCATCTGCCAGATCTCATAATCTAAGGCAGCAGCAATGGATAGAAGAATACGGATGGATTTAAGCATAGCCACTGGAGAGAAGGTATCCTCATAGTCAATTCCTTCTTTCTGGGTGTAGCCCTTGGCTACCAGTCTTGCTTTGAATGTCTCTACATTCCCATCTGGACCCCTCTTCTTTTTGAAAATCCATTTGCATCCCACGGGTTTTACCCCTTTAGGAGAATCTACCAGAGTCCAAACGCCATTCTTATACATAGATTGTATTTCGACGTTCATGGCTTCATGCCGTAGGTTTGCTTCAGAACTTGCCATAGCCTGCGAGTACGAGATAGGTTCATCAACGTCTAAATCTGATACCGCAGTCAATGCATCTCCATAAGACATGTACCTATCCGGTTGTCTCACAACCCTCCCACTACGTCGAGGCTCCATTGGTGTTAGTTCCTTTTGTGTTTCATCTGTCATTGGTTCAGGAATAGAACGTGAAGATGCTACACGAACATTTTCACCGGTCAATTCCTCAAGTACAAGTCTGCTTCTAGGCTTCACATTCTTCACAAAATCCTCTTCTAGAAGACGAGCATTCGTGCTAACAAATGTTTTCTGATCGGTAGGACTATAGAAGATGTAGCCTTTTGTCCCTTTAGGATATCCTACAAACAGGCATAATTCTAAACGACTGGCTAGCTTGCCAGCTAGCTAGCTTACCAGTCTTCTTTCTAAGCACATGTGCTGGGCAACCCCATATTCTGGTGTGGCCAAGAGATGACTTCTTGCCACTCCATCTTTCATATGGAGTTCCAGGCACTGCTTTAGACGGAACTTGATTCAGAATATATGCTGCTGTTTCCAAGGCATACCCCTAAAAGGAATCAGGAAGGGATGAGTAACTCATCATTGATCTAACCATATCTAATAGAGTTCGGTTCCTTCTTTCCGACACGCCATACTGCTGAGGAGTATCTGGCTCAGTCAGTTGAGAAGATATACCTTCTTCTTTAAGAAAGTCTTCAAACTCTCCCAGTAAGTATTCACCACCACGATCGGATTGTAGTGTTTTGATCTATTTGTCTAATTGTTTTTCAACCAAGGCCTTGAATTCTTTGAACTTTTCAAAGGTTTCAGACTTTTGACGTATTAGATAAATATGACCAAAACGTGAATAGTCATCCGTGAAGGTTATAAAATATTCATATCCTCCTCTTGCTTGGATATTGAATGGCCCACATACATCACTATGTATGAGTTCTAGGCATTCATCAGCTCTATTACCCTTTGCAGAAAAGGGTCTCTTGGTCATTTTTCCTTCAATGCAGGATTCACATGTAGGTAGTGAGCCTACACTTAAGGTTTGTAAGGGACCGTCTCTCACTAACCTTTTAATCCTGTCAAGGCTAATATGTCCAAGACGTAGATGCCATTTGTAGGTTTGACTGTTGGGTCTAACCTCAACCTTTTACTATCCCTTATTGAATCATCATTCAATTCAGTATCACAAATCGTTGGAACAATTGGTTTGACATAGAACAAATTGTTTATTATAACTGTAGAAGTAATCATGAAACTGTAACGCCCTCTAGAATTAAACATGTTTAATTATGCTAAACTATGGATTATTAGTGTGCTAATTTGATTTTCATAATTAATCAAGGGACTTTAAGTTAATTTCAGTATTTATAATTTCACCCCAAAGATTTTTGGAAAACACACTTAAATTTAATACATTTTCCTTTTTTCCATTTTTCTTTTTCTTTTTTCCTTTTCTTTTCTTTTTCTTTTTCTTTTTTTCTTTTCTTTTTTTCTTTTCCCCCTTTTCCTTCCCGTGCGCCAGCCCACCCTTTTTTTCTTTTTTGCTTTTCTTTCTTCTTCTTCTTATCTGGTTCTTCACGCACAGCCATCTTTCTCTCTCTCTCTCTCTCTCTCTCCAATTTCTTCCACCGCCGGCCATCTCCCTCTCCGCGCTTTTCCCGCCGGCGTCCTCTCTCTCTCTTGCTCTCTCTTTCCGGGTTTCTCTCTCCCTCTCTCTCTCTCTCGGCAGTTTGGCCGAAAATCTCAGAAAAAAAAATGAAAAACAGAAAAATTGAGGGAGACGAAGCTCGAGCAACTGATTTGAGGTAAAACCCTTTGAAACCCACTCTTTGATTCGGATTTTAAGTTTGAGAAAGTTTATTTTTGGTTAGATTTGAATAATTTTGAGTTAGGGTTCGAGTTTGAACAGTTATTGTTGGAATTGAATGAAATTTGGGGATTTTTAGTTATTGGACTTGTTTAATTGATTAGAAACTGATTTTGATGGATTCTGGAGAATATATATTGAAATTGGATTTGAATTGCAGGTTTGGCATTTTTCCTATTTATGCTGGCATGCTGCCGAAATTTCTCTAGAAACTTGTTTTTAAACTGAAATTAAATAGGAAAAACCAAACCTATGAATTGGATTCTAATTTTTAAAGAACCCCTAAACTGAATTATAAAATCATTGTGAAAATTGGATTTGAGTCAAGGCACACTAATAGGAAACAATTAAACATGATTGAACTTAATTCGTTTTAAGAATGAGAAATGCTTCCTAAGATATTGCTTTTGTGATAAATCTAGTGGAGAAGGTTAAGTATTAAGGCTTTAAGGAAAGCGGAGGCTAGGAGAACTGAAGGCTAGCCCAGGTTTGACATTCGAGAGGTAGGATATTCTTGTCCATATCCTTTTTAGCCTACTTTAAATG
>NW_010363914.1:14749-15238 GCF_000414095.1 Morus notabilis | reverse complement strand
ATAATAAACATTGTTCAAAACAATAAAACTGTTCTCAAAAACTAATTTAATGCTTCCAACTGATATAGCCGATACTGATGCTCCGTTCCCCCAGCGAAAGTTAAACTCACCCTTGCTAAGCCTTTTGCTTTCCCTGAACCCCTGCAGAGAACAACAAACATGATCGGTGGCTCCAGAGTCTACAATCCAAGAAAAAGTAGAGTCAACCACAAAACAGGCTTCGGTCACAAGTAATGTACCTTTAGCTTTAACCTCCTTGAGGTAAGTAGGACAGTTGCACTTCCAGTGGCCAGCTACTCCGCAATGGTGACATTTGTCATTACTCTTGTCTACCCTTGCAATGTTCTTGCCCTTTCCAACTTTTCCATCCGGTTTCTTCTTGTTGTGGTTTTTCTTCAGCTTCTTGGCACCAAAGGTGGAAGGTTTTGCTTCAGCAAGGTGTACCTCTCCATTCCTCTTTTTGCCTTTAAGCAGTAGGGTTTCCGCAAT
>NW_010363914.1:13069-14546 GCF_000414095.1 Morus notabilis | reverse complement strand
GATTTCATCCGGCAGTTCATGAAGTTACGCACCGCAGCTTGCTTGGCTTGACGGCCCTGGCTGCCGAACATTTCAGCAATGTTGTAGATCATATCTGCAGCCGTCAGCATGTTCCGATGTTACTGCTGCAACACATTGCTAATTGATGCTAAAATATATCACCTAGCAATCTCATCGGAACGCATCCAAGAAGTGTATGCGTCTCGCTCCTCTTGAGTAGACTCCTCAATCGGCTCAAGAGGACAGGGGGTGGTGAGCACATGCTTGTGCTTGTCTACCGTCAACACGATATCAAGGTTACGTTTCCAGTCAACGTAATTTTCACCCACTAGTTTGTTTGTACTAAGAATTTGTGCGATCGGGGATAAAGACATAATTGCTAAAAAGCAATTTGCTTAAAATTTAGGAAAAGTATGATGCATGAATGCAAATACTTAAATATGAAAAAATCCTTTTGAAAAACATATTTCCTCCATGGTGTTACGATCATCAATGGCAACACGTCCCACCTAGGGGTGGCATCCGTGAAGCCTCCTATCGCATCGAGACTCCTCTCGTTTGGTTCACCTTACAGGATGTCTCCACATCCAGTGCAACCAATCACCATTGCTTTTGGTCACTTCAGTCCCATTGCCTAGCTCCTAAAGGAGGTTACAATGGACTTCAGTCTAAGTGTTTAACCGACTAATCGACTCTAGAGGTTGTTATGAACTAGCGATCCATCTAGGGATGGTCCCGCCTCACTACTTCCTTTTCGAGTCTTATCTTCTCAAGCAACCTGATGACTCCTTAGCGACACGCTTCGTGGGTTTCTCCCATTGAAGTGAGGACCACTAAGGTGGCTCTTAACCTGTCCACGTGTCACGATTAGGCTAAAGTCGGAGACCTAGGGAACGTTTCAACGCAAACGACCCTCCCACTTAGTTTTTGAAAAAATGGATTTTGTTTTTAAAAAATTAAGTCAAATTAATAATTTGTCAACAAAATTATAACCTTTATAAATTTGTCGTTGCATTTTATAACGCTTTATAAAATTTACCCATTGTATTTATAATTATAACAATTTATAATATTAAACTACAACGATGCATGAACATGTTCGCATGGCAATTTGATATTGGCATCACTATATCCTATATGGCATGTTTTAATGATGCGAGATTAAATAATAAATCATCCATTAGAAATTTAACCTCTCTATGGCTTATTTCTAATTACAACCCATAAAACAAATGAATAATAGATTACAATAATATTCTTCATCTTGTCTCCATGGCATCTTCACGATTTTCCTTTTTCATAATCCCTGAAATAGAAAACGTTTTGGAGGAAAAAAAAATTTTTAAATTCAAAATTTAAATAAAACCTTTTTTTTTTAATTTGGGCTGGGCTTGGGACAATCCCGAGCCCACCCTATCTGCCTAGGCAAGGCTAGGCCCTGCCTGGCGCGGCATGGGCTGCCAAGCCAGGCAGCCCT
>NW_010363914.1:5706-12934 GCF_000414095.1 Morus notabilis | reverse complement strand
GCGGCGTGCGGCAGTGACGGCGGAGGCGGCGGCGGCACTCAAAAAAAAAATTTCTGGAATTTTAAATTACAAAATTTCCTATGCCCTTTAATGGCTTACATCATTTTCTAAAAAAAATATAAACCACCAAACTTGCGTAATTAAAAACCTAGATCCATTCGATCGGGATCCAATCATAAATATATTCAAAACAATTTTAAATTCACCACATATTCATGCAAGATGCCAATATCAACACATATCATACATTCCAATCGCATAAACAAAAATCATGCATGATCAAAACCCTAGGCTCTGATACCAATTGTAGGATCAAGTTGTGATTTTTAAGTGAAAAATCATTTAAACAACAACAAACTTGTAGGCGGAAATTTCAAAAAAATTTCACATCTCTTTTAATTCCAAATTAAACATAAATCACAACGAGAGATACATGCATGATATATGTTTATAGATAAAGGAATAAAATGACAATCATACCTTTAAGACGATCGGATCAAATATGGCCGCAAAGATCTTATCTCACTATCTCACGTTCCGAGATGGAGAATTGCCGTGAAACAAGACCATTGATTTATGAACACGATCACACCACAAACCACTCGTTGATTCAAGACTATGACTCTAAGTGTTTTGGGATAAGAGAGTGGGCTCTTTTTCAAAAACCTAAGGAAACAATTTTCCTTCTAATTTTGTTACAAAATCCGGCCACCCTAGGGATTGAGTGAGAGTGAGATATTTTTTTCTTAGCCACCACTAGGGTTTTCAATAATATCTTTTTATAGGAGGAAAAATTGAAAACTCAAAACCCTATATGGGATTTCTGAATTTTCCTTCCTCTTTTAATCAAAATCCGAATTCCCTCTTTCCTTAGGGATTTCCGAATTTTTCCTTCCCTTTTTATTGCCAAATAAAATCATGTTCAAATTCTATTTTGAATTTTAAATTAATCACCATTAATTTCAAAATTCAAATTCATTCCTTTCATTTTTCAATTATCAAATAATGAAAAATAACATAATGAATTTATTTAAACATAATCATGTAACAAAACATCAATTTCAATTTTTCCACTTATTAGAGCTAGCCTTGAGACCAAATGGACCCATATGAACAAAGCTATGGAATTACAATACTCGACTAATTTATCCTGATAAGTTATCGACATATTTAATTCCGACATCGTACGACTCCACTCCGACTAATCTCTTGATTCATATGCGCAATTTTTCTGATGGTGTTAATACAATTTATCACACGGTCTACAGAATAAATACACTATTATCCTTCGTAAATATCAGTGACTAGAATGGTATAGAAAATTACCGTTTTACCATTCCAGTCATTGTTTCCTCAACTCCTTTATATGACTGTGAATAAGAAAGACATATGTTCGTAAGATGTCTCGCATATGTCACGATGTCTTTATCAATGAATACCATCATTGAATACCAGGCCTGGTTTATTTATTCACACACCCATCAATAAAGCATGAGGTGACATTATCGCTTACGAATTCCATATCTGTGAATCACACAACTCCAACTTAATTATGTCATGATCCCAACAGCCGAGATGTTGTTCAAAAACTACGAACTAATCTCATTGGTGAATCAAAGACCACGAGAAATTAAGTCAAGTTATGTATTCACTTCAGGATTGAGATAATTATAAAAGTATACTTAATTTTTAATAATTAGGTGTAGAGCTCTGTAAACGGTTTTTGCTCTAACCTAATTAGTTACATTGTCTATTCAACATGTTGTGAACATGTCTAGATCAACCATAGAGTCCAACTCCCATGCCCCGAGACCAGCATCATATGGTTCGATCTAACAGTCATAATCGGATTCGATTGCCCAATCGATCCTAAGACTGCGAATAGGAATTTTAAACTATATCAGAAGAGCTTGTCCGGCAGGGATTCCCTAACTCTTCTTTTGTTGGTAACAGTCTATGGACTAAGCAATATTACTAACACTGTTGAGTATGAATAAAAACATAACTTTATTTTATTTATAAACATCAGCAAAACAATGATGTCCGATATTTGCCATTTCATAAATAACAAATTACATCCTACTTTATGGACACATTTCCAACATTCAAGTGGTCATCGGAATCTCATCTTCCATCATAAGGATGAATCGACGGTGATTTATATTTCTTTAGAAATGGCGACGCCATGATCTCTGGAGTGAAAGAATGATCATGAACCTTCTCTAGGGCAATGTCGATGTTCACCACCTCTGTGACTTGCCCCAAGTTCTTCTGTAGGTGACTCACTTGGCTTTTTACATCTTTCTTTAAACGGGCGACATCACCCACAAGTTTCTCCTCCAAACTTACCATGCGCTCCATAATCACTTTAACCTCTATCATTGAGATGGAGGAGTCGACTCCTTTTGAGGCTTTGGCTCTTCTAGCATTAAGTTTGTTTCTCAAGTCTCCGCCCTTTTGCACCGAACCTGAGTCTTCTTAGGCATCGTTGCCCTAGTTTCCTCGAGGTGGCACCCTCAGGGGCAGTCCTTGTTCATTTCGAGCTTCCCTTTCTTAGGCTCATTTCCTGGCGGCCCTTTGCTTGCTTCCCAGTGATTTTGACGGTCGAGGCCTAGGGTTATTTCCTCTTGTGTTCTCACTCTCTCTAATTCCTTTCAAGGCACAACGCTGGTCATCATTATTCTGGTTCCTGACTGCGGCTGCTTTTGGTGGTCTTGGTAGAGCGTCTTTAAGAGGAGGCATTGAGTTTCTCCCATCAATTCGCTCTATAATAGCCAACAAGTGTCGAACCATATCAGTTAAGGTGTTCAGCTGTGCTTGTATCTGCCCCAGATTCGGTTAGGGCATGTTTGGGCTGGAACTTTTTCATTCCCAATGCCAAGCTAATTCTCCAAATTGAGTTGATTCTCACCCCTTCCTCCAATGGCTTGATTCACAGTGTTATCTTCAATTTGGCTGCCTTGATTGGCAACGTTGCTTCTTGTTCTTCTCGGAGGTATGGCTTCAAGTTGATTCAAATCGGTCCCTAGTGGTGTCGCTAATTGTTGACGATAAAAATTCGTCAACATAATAATAACAATTCCTAAACGGTTTGTGCGAATTAAATGATCTAAAATACAATAAAAAGCAATTAAATAGTAAGAACACACGAGAATTATAGTGGTCCACCCTTGATTTGAGAGCTACATCCACTGTGGGGAGGAAAAAGTACACATATTAATGCTCAGAATGAGACTTAGGGATTTTTTGGCCTATAATCCCTTATTTATATCTTAGGTCACAGCTCCTGCTTGTTTTCCTATTCAAATTCGGGGACACTTCCCTTATTTTTTGAGATAGTTTCCCAAAAGATAAAGATTACAATCAATCAGGACGATTTTGTTATTTAAATTTCATTTGTTTGAATTACAAATAGCAAATCCTGGAGCGAGTCTCGCGAATCTGGTCTCTTGTGTAGCCTCGACTTCATAAATGCTTCGAGAAGCATCTTCCCCTACGATTGCGAGTACAGTCGACCTCATGTTGTCCTTTGTATCCTTTCAGAACAATCAACCTCCTTTATAGTACTTCTTTTCAACGGTTAGCTCCTAGGAGAGTGGTCCGCTGATGTGGCAACTAAGACTGAGCTATTTTTGATCATTTAATGCTCTTATTTATGACGTGGGCAATGTTTAATTTTAGGGTTAAGCATTTTACCCTACAACAATATATATTATCTTTCTTGTCTTTGGGAGGTTGATCGAGTTCATACATACAATTAGGTGGTGCTGCAGTTGCTTGTATTGTCACATTAATGTCGTTTCTAGAGGGAAGACAAATAACACGGGTGGATACTTCAAGCGTGAAAAGATATGAATGGACACAAGAACACAGCGGCGGTTTAGAAACTTCTCGAATCTCCCATACCAGAGATGACTTATCAAAAAATTAGCTATTCCCAGATTTATAGTAAGTATAAAAATTTTAAGTTCGAAACTCTGCATGATGAAGACGTTCTCACAAGGGTGTTCATAATTGTGTTACTTTTGTTTTCCTTCGTCGACGGGGGATTTCTTTGGGTTTCACTCCTATCCCCGTCATGGCTCGAACCCGGGTGGTATTATCATATGGATCTCGTCTGAATTTATATTTTGACTGAATTTATATTTGGGTGGTGCTGCACTTGCTTGCATTATCATATGGATCTCGTCTCTAGAGGGAAGATAAATAGCGCGGATGGATACTATCAAGCGTGGGAGGTTAGTGTGAACATTACTTTACAATTATCTAGCCCCATGTTATATTTGTGAGCATCTTAAGTACTCATTTATTGTCTATTCTATTCCTTTTACATATTATTATTGTTATAATATAAAAAATATATTCTCTTAAATAATCGTTACTATTTTAATTATTCATTATGCTAATCAATTCAATCAATAAACTTTTTAAATGCTTTTTTATAATGTTTATAACAGCAGAAATCTCTGACAACATAGGCATATTAAGAACCTGAGCCATCTTATTTAATTTGCTTCAAAGCAATCTGCGGTAAAATGCCTGTCGTGCACTCCCCAAAAGTAACTCCAAGAAATAGTAAGGCCAAAACTAGTGGTAGTTTATGGACTAACCTAGTTTTAATAAATTGAGAATATGACAACAAATGACATTGAAAACCTGTAGAGGCCTCCACAAATGGATTCATTAATACAATACCAAAAAGGTGAAATCTTCAAAACCCACTAATTTGTAAGGACAAATGAAAGCTAATTACAAAACATGTGACTTGGCTTCCCATATGCACAAATGATACTATTTCATACCAAAGATATAAAAGTCACTGCCTGCTGACCTGACTTCACAAAAATTTTCTAAAGCCTAAATAATCTGCTTTGGAAAGAGCTCAGTTCTTCCAAGTTTAGGGTATTCAAAAGAAAGCTGGCCTCAATAAGTTTGCCAAGTATTAGCACCAACCATCCAAAGTCAATAATATCGTATTATGATGTCAAAATATATATATATATATATATATATATGCATGTTAAACTGTGGTAATAGAGATCCTTTTGTAACAACTTTAAACTATTTCTTCTGAAAAAAAAGTTGGGGCAAGGGTATTGTTGACGGTTAGATTTCGTCAACAAAAACCGGCCGTGTTACCTTGGGGTTTTCCTTTGGGTTACCGGCCTATGTGTGTAGTGAAAGTGTGGATACTTGTTAGATATGTGTATTTGTGTGTTAAGTGAACTGTATGTAAACAAACACAAGGAATTTTATAGTGGTTCACTCTGTAAAATTAGAGCTACATCCACTGTAATTTTGTATTTCTTTTGAGGGGACAACAATTTACAAGTTATCGCTCTCCTTTTCCCTCTTGTGTTCAATTCTCCGACCCCTCTCTCGGTGGGGGTCTTCACCCTTTTATACTGGGCTTCCTTCACCTAGTGGGTTTCTTTGATCGGTGGAAGCACTCAAGTGTTCTCCCTTGGTAGGCCCAGATGTAGCCCACTAATCAGCACTATTCACTCAGCCAATTAGTCTTCTATTATGGCTCTGTGATTCTCCGTAATGCTTTCCTGTCCCCTGTGGGGCGGTTTGAGAGTTTGTAATTAATGCTGACAGACGTCTTCCATTTTTGCACGCAACCCGCCATGTCTTAAAAGAACGTTCCCCTCATCGCCAGCACCGTTTTAGCCCCATTCGTCTTCTCTGGCGACCCTTTCTGCGGTCAAGGAATCTCCACACCTTAATTTAGGCGGCATTATCCGTCGGCGCCACAAGGGGTCGTCGGACTTCATTTTTGGGATTTGCAGCTGATTAGGAGGGAAACATAGACGTCGAGGGTTGTGTGCTTGGCAGAGAGTGGTTATGGCCACGTGTCGTGGTGTCATTGATCCAGGTGTCCATCACATTTTCCCACACAACAGCTACCCCCAAGTCGAGGGCTCCTTTTAGGCGGCCTCGAGCTCTAGGTTCGGTTGTCCTTTCGTGCTTCGGGTGTGGGAAACCGGTCCCGAGCATTCGTCCGTAATGATGGCCTGGAAGCTTCGGGGACGTAACCGTCGCGTCGATTGATCTCGCGTAATGATGTATAGCCGTACTTCGAGAAGATGAACGCGGACCGTTGGATATGCAACCTCTCGATTTCCTGCCCTTTTCCATCACCGTCAGATCCGGGCAGTAATCCCTCGCCGTTGGATTTTGAAATTTTCATCCAACGGTTGGGGTCGAGGATGTCGCTCTCTTTAAATATACCTCATGAACCTGAGAGCCATTTTTTCCTTCTCCAAAACTTCAAACTTTTGTTGCATTCTCGTTGAACCGCTGCATTCTGCCGGAATCTCTTTTACTGGACTTCCGACTTCACACTTCTAACCCTCCGTGGCACATTGCGAAGCCGTCCTTACTTTGAGTTTTTCCCGGAAATCTTTCTTCACCGGTAAGTTTCTGGATCTTCTCTTGCTTTGTGTACTCACGGGGTTTCCCCCGTTGTGTATTTGGAATATGTAAATATATGCACAAAAATGAGAATATAGAAGCTAAGGAGACTTACTTCGTTGTGTTCTGCCGCACTGGATGACCTGGTCTTTATATATTTTTTATTGTCTGTGTGTCACCGGTTTCTGGGTTCTGGGGAACCCGTGATTCTCCTGAACACTCGCCGTTATCATTCTCATATGAATGGTCGACGTCAAGTCGAGGCGTTTGAGTAGTCGTCATTTAGAGTAGTCGTCATTTCTTCCTCTCGACGTTAGGGTTTTAACTTAGCTTCTTGTCCTTTTAATTACCAGAACAATGGCCCAAAGTTCACCCAGTCGAGAGGATTCTTCTTCTGTCATTCGTTCTGACCCCCCTTCGGTGGTGGAGATCTCATGGACTTTTTCATCCTCCGGCGTCAGCTCTGTGCTTAGGGATATTGAAGACGTCGAGGAGAGATGCGAACCGGGCGATGACTTTGGGAGCGAATTTGGTAGTGTCGAACGGTTCATAGATGAAATCATTGAGCGGATCCCCTTTACGGGGGGCATCGTAAGCGGGGTAGCTGCCGTGATGGTGGATGCCCCCTTGCTGCCACGAGCGGTGACCCAGATAGGCCTTCCTTTACAGCCGACGGTGTGGCGTCGAGGGTCCGAAATAAATATATTATTAGGGCTGCGAAGGAAGGATGCATCGACGGGAGGTGGTTCGAGTACCTCCTCCCGGACGTGCATTTTAGAACTAGCATGCTGCCGACCGGATATCTTCTGGT
>NW_010363914.1:0-5675 GCF_000414095.1 Morus notabilis | reverse complement strand
AGAGCGGTTACCGCGGGGATGACACTCCCAGTTCATCCCTTTGTAAAAGATTACTGTCATTTTTATGGCATCTCTCCTGCCCAATTGGCGCCGAACTTCTGGTACTGCTTTGCAGGTGCCTGGATTCTATGGCACTAGAAGTTTGAAATGGAACTCTCATTGGATGAGTTCCGATTTATGTACAAGCTGTGCCACGTTGCCAAGTGTGACGGGTGGTACTTTCTGAGTGGTCACGAGAGGGCTCAGCCCAGGTTTGGGAAGCTTATTCTGGGCATTCACTCATCGTCACATGGGTGGAAGCCCATGTTCTTCATGATCCGCGGGCCATTCAACTTTCATCCCAATGACCGCCTGCCCTGCCGAAGGCAAGTGCAGGCGGCATTCGGGAATATGAGTAAGTCTCTTGACTTTCTTCTTATCTGACTTCGCTCTTTCTTCATGTGCTGATAATCCTTTATCCTGCAGTTAACTAGGACCGACCGAAGTTCTCCGGTAATAGTTTGGCGAGGGTCGAGCAGGCTTTTTCCTATCCGTCAGAGGTTCGCCATATCGAAACGCTTCTGACCAAGGAAAATCTTCGTGCTACCGGCCTAATCCTAGACCTTCCCAATTCTTCGGACCTAGATGTCGTCCGCGCATACTTCCATTTAAGCGACGAGGGTAATTACTTCTCTCGGTGCCTTCTAACATTACGGTTCGTGTTTTCCTAACGCTAATCATATCTTCTTCTCGTCGCTTCTGCAGAGATGGCGTCGTTGAGAATTCAACTCCCTGGGAGCCAACGGTCGGGGCCGAGCCAGTAGCCATTGTCTGATCCGTAGCCTCTGCCGAGGCAACAGCCCTTGTCGAAGGGAAAAGAAAAGGCCAGCTGTTCTTCTCCTACGCCGAAGAGCAAGAAGATCAAAGACCCTTCGGTGCCGGGGGGCAAGCATACCCACAAGAGAAAGCGCACTGGCAAGACGTCGACTGACAAGACGTCAACTGACAAGACCTGGACACCAGTGGTTCCCATCCCTGATGTCAGTGCTCCCCCGGCACCGAGAGAACGCGTGCTGATCCCTGGGGGAAAGATAATGGACGGGAACTTTCAGGTCTCAGATATTTCTGACGCCGGGGTCGGGGCGATGCTGAAACTTCCCCCTCGCTTTTCTCTCGTCTTTTAGGCTCTTTATGAGTCTTTCCTCGAGCCCCACTGGATCGCAACGTCCCGGTCTTCTTTGGTCGACTGTCAGCGTAAACAGATCTCCTTCCAGATCCACGTAAGTTTTTGCCGAGGTTTTTTTTTTTTTCACTTCATCTTTCCTGATTTTGCAATCTTTCCAGAGCCTCATTATTTCCCTTCCTAACCTCCTCGATCTAGTCAAGGTCGAGGAGTGTAAGAGTGAGATGGACGACGTAGAGGCCAAGCTTAAGTCTCTTGTGGATGATGCCAAAAAGAAGCTGGATGATGCCGTCGAGGAGAGGGATCTAGCTGTGGCCAAACTGATGAGCCTAGAGGATGATCTGGCCGAGCTGAAGGCCAAAGTTGATGATCTCACTCAGCAGGCGGATTTGTCTAATAAAAAGTTGGCTGAGGCAACCCAGGCAGCGGAGAAGCATTTCGCTGAGGGAAAAGCCGAGGGGAAGAAGGAGGCTGAGGCTGAGGCTGACGCAGTCTTCGACACCAAGCGAGCGGGGATTATTGAGGAGTTCAAGACTTCTCAGGAGCTCCTGGATATCCGCAACAAGGATTTTCAGTCGGCGGGTCAGCAAATCGTCGACTTTATCAAGAAGGAGCGTCCGGAGTAGGACTTGAGCTTCCTCTATAATTCTCCTCCTCCTGCTAGTGACGACAGCGTTTCTCCTCGTGTCAGCGGTGAAGACAATGCTTCTCCTCCCGGCGACGGTGAAGAACTGGCGACTGGCGGCGAAGCCTAAGGATTCCTTCTTTATGTTTCTTTTAGTGCGTTGTAACTTAATATTTGTCTTTGACAGCTTTATATTTTTCCTGCACTTTATATATATATATATATATATAAAAGACAACAGATTTTGCTTATACCTTGACTTGCAATTGTTGCTCTTCTTCTCTCTTTGGAGGTTCTAACGTCGATTGTACCTTTTGGGGCCGTCGTCTTAGAAAATTCCTTGGAATTTTGCTAAGTCCTTATCTTTCCTCCCTTGAGGATTTGGCGTCGAGGTTACCCCTTAGGGTCGTTGTATTAGAAATTTCCTTGGAATTTTGCTAAGTTTTTATCTTTCCTCCCTGGAGGATTTGGCGTCGAGGTTACCCCTTAGGGTCGTTGTCTTAGAAAATTCCTTGGAAGTTTGTAAAGTTTTTATTCCTCCTCTTTGGAGGATTTGACGTCGAGGTTACCCCTTAGGGTCGTCGTGTCATTTTTTTTTATGATCCGTGGACCTCTGCCCCCCACGTCTGTTTATTATAACCTTGGCTTTGTTAAGCAGACATGTTATTAAGGGATAAATTCTTTTCTCTCTGCAAACATATCAATTTTATTCAATTTGTAAAGAATGTACAATTGGAGCGTATAAGAATTACATACACTATTGATAGTACAGCCTTAGCTGTTCTGCATTCCATGGATGTTGAATTCTGTTGCCGTCGAGGCTTTCCAATATGTAGGTACTGGGACGTAGTATCTCCCTTACGCGGTAGGGCCCTTCCCAAGTTGGGCCCAAGAGACCAGTATTTTTGGGTTTTGTGCTCTGCGTTACCCTTTTTAACACTAGATCCCCTGGGATGAACCTTCTTTGCCGAAATTTCTTGTTGTAGTACCGCGATGTTCTTTGCTAATAGGCGGCGAGGCGTAGTTGGGAGTCGAGCCTTTTTTCTTCTAATAAGTCGAGTTCCCCGTTCATGCCCTCCGTGTTGTCATTGTCGTCGTAGACAACGGTTCTTAGAGTCGGCGTTTCAATTTCTACGGGGAGCACTGCCTCGACGCCATACGCCAGGGAGAAGGGTGTTTCACCCGTAGTAGTTCGGCTTGTCATTCTGTATGCCCATAAGACCTTGGGAAGCTCTTCGGCCCATCTCCCTTTCAGATCGTCGAGTCTATTTTTAAGGGTGTATTTCAATATTTTATTGACCGCCTCGACTTGTCCATTTGATTGCGGATGGATCGGCGCTGAGAAGTCTTTTCGAATGCCCAAGCTGTCGCAGAATCTACGTGTTGAGGCATTGTCGAATTACTTTTCATTGTCGGATACTATTGATTGGGGAACCCCGAACCTGCACACGATGTTGTCCCACATGAACTTGGTGCAGGTTGCTTCCGTGGTTGTAGTTAGGGCCTTTGCCTCCGCCCACTTCATGTAGTAGTCTACCGCAATGATTGCAAACTTGAATCCTCCGGGGGCAACATGTAATGGCCCAATCAGGTCAACCCCCCATTTGGCGAATGGCCATGGACTGAGAATTGAGGTTAAATTTTCCGGGGGTGCTCTAGGAATTGTGGCGTACCTTTGGCATTTATCGTAGCATCGGGCGTATTGAAAAGCGTCCTTTTTTAGCGTGGGCCAGTAGTATCCTTGCCTTAAAACCTTTAGAGCCAAAGACTGCCCCCTAGTGTGATTACCACAAACTCCTTCATGGATTTCTTGGAGGACCTTCTGGGCTTCGGTGTTATCCAGGCACTGTTGTAGAGGTGTAGAATAGCCTCGTCGGTAGAGCAAGCTGTCATACAGTAAGTACCTAGCGGCTCTATACCTGACCCGTCTGGCTTCATCTTTATTGTCTGGCAGGCGCGCGTCCATTAAGTATTGGATGAGCGGCATCATCCAATTTCCACCTGTTTGGACGATTAGTGCCTCAGCCTGTTCTTCAATGGTGGGCCACTCTAATTCTTCGATGGGGACGACCCCTAGTATGTCGGAATCCCTTGAAGAAGCTAGTTTTGCCAGGGCGTCGGCGTTTGCATTTTCGGTTTGTGGTATTTGAAGCATCTCGTAGCTTTTGAACTTAACGAGTTCTTCCTTTGCCTTTCTTAAGTATGCTCCCATCTTCTTGCCGCGCGCTTGGTATTCTTCTTTTACTTGTGCGACAACCAATTGAGAATCGCTGAAGACTCTGAGCCTTTCGACCTTCAAGTGGCTGGCTAATCGTAGACCAGCAATTAGTGCTTCGTACTCTGCCTCATTGTTCGACGCCTTGAAGTTAAATCGAACCGCCGAGGTAATCTTGTGGCCTTCGGGGCTGATTAACAAGATGCCGGCGCCTGACCCGTTTTCGCTCGACGCCCCATCCACGTAGAGCTTCCATTTTGTAACCTCGACTTCTCCAGATGTGGCGTGAGCTGGTCTATGAGAGAATTCAGCCAGGAAATTGGCGAGCGCTTGGCCTTTGATTGCAGCTCTTGGCACATATTTTATGTCGAACTGAATCAACTCTACTGACCATTTGAGGAGTCGACCGGAAGTTTCGGGCTTTTGTAGAGCCTGTCTCAGGGGGTGATTTGTGAGAACTCGTATTGTGTGAGACTGGAAGTAGTGCCGGAGCTTCCTTGAAGCCACCATCAAGGCGAGGGCTAGGCACTCCATTTCACCGTATCTTGACTCGGCGTCGAGGAGCCTTTTGCTCACATAGTAGATCGGTAATTGCACCCTTTCTACGTCTCTTACTAATACGGAGCTTACAGCATGTTGGGACACAGAGAGGTATAAGCTGAGCTCCTCGCTCTGGTTTGCTTTTGACAGAATCGGGGACTGGCCCAAATGCTCCTTCAACTTCTGGAAGGCCTCTTCACATTGTGGCGTCCACTCAAAGCGCCTGTTTCCTTTTAAAACGTCGAAGAAAGGGATGCATTTGTCAGTCGCTTTTGATATAAACCTATTTACGGTGGCGACACATCCTGTCAACCTTTGCACTTCTTTTGGCTTAGTCGGGGACCGCATATCCATTAGGGCTTTAATTTTCTCGGGGTTAGCTTCCATCCCACGGTTGCTGACCATAAAACTGAGGAATTTCCAATAGGGTTTGGACTGAAACTCAAAATAATGACTTAGCAACAATTGCAATTTTTTTTTCCGACTTTGTAAACCCAAGTTGAGTTCAAATTCAGCAATAGGGTTTGGCCTCAAACTCAAAACAATGACTTAGCAACAATCGCAATTTTTTTTTCGACTTTGTAAACCCAAGTTGAGTTCAAATTCAACATTAGGTTTGGCCTTAAACTCAAAACAATAACTTAGCCCCAATCGCAATTTTTTTTTCGACTTTGTAAACCCAAGTTGAGTTCAAATTCAACATTAGGTTTGGCCTTAAACTCAAAACAATAACTTAGCCCCAATCGCAATTTTTTTTTCGACTTTGTAAACCCAAGTTGAGTTCAAATTCAACATTAGGTTTGGCCTTAAACTCAAAACAATAACTTAGCCCCAATCGCAATTTTTTTTTCGACTTTGTAAACCCAAGTTGAGTTCAAATTCCGCAATAGGGTTTGGACTCAAACTCAAAACAATGACTTAGCAACAATCGTAATTTTTTTTCCGACTTTGTAAACCCTAGTTGAGTTCAAATTCAACATTAGGTTTGGACTTAAACTCAAAACAATAACTTAGCAACAATCGCAATTTTTTTTTTTTTAGCGAATTCAAAACCCTAACCCTAATTGGGCATTTTTTTTTTCCGACTTTGTAAACCCTAGTTGCGTTCAAATTCAGCAATAGGGTTTGGACTC
>NW_010363913.1:0-484 GCF_000414095.1 Morus notabilis | reverse complement strand
TAGGGTTTAGGGTTTAAGGTTCAGGGTTCAGGGTTCACGGTTCACGGTTTAGGGTTTAGGTTCAGGGTTCAGGGTTCAGGGTTCAGGGTTCACGGTTTTAGGCTCGGGGCTCAGGGCGTAGGGTTTAGGGCTAAGGGCTTAGGGTTAAGGGTTAAGGGTTCATGGTTCAGTGTTAAGGGTTCAGGTGTCAGGGTTCAGGGTTTAGGGGACATGGTTCAGGGTTCATGGTTCAGGGTTTAGGGTTCAGGGTTGAGGGTTTGCAGTTTAGGATTTGGGGTTTGGGGTTTAGGGTTCAGGGTTTAGGGTTTGGAGTTCGTGGTTCGGGGTTTAGGGTTTAGGGTTTAGGGTCTAGGGTCAAGGATTTAGGGTCTAGGGTTTAGGGTTTAGGATTTCGGGTTTCATGTTTAGGGTTTAGGGTTTGGAGTTTGGGGTTTTGGGTATGGGGCTTGGGGCTAAGGGTTTAGGGTTTAAGGTTCAGGGTTCA
>NW_010363912.1:505830-555074 GCF_000414095.1 Morus notabilis | reverse complement strand
ACGAACATAACCTAAGAATAAATAACAACTTAAATAACGTTACTACCTCAATTTTTTAAAATTAAGTAAATATAATGATAACAAATTAAATTTGAATATAATTTTGACAGCATAATATAATTAACATATCAACTAACAAATAAACAGAATCAATTCGTGTGTAAGAAAGGATAAACACATACATCAGTCGAAAAAAGATAGTGCATATAGCGAAAAGAACACAATAATAAAACGTTGAATATTTGTCAAGGACAGAAAAGAAATATTATCAGGAGGAACCCTTCAGAGTGTCAGAAAAAAAAATGATAAACAAACAAAATAAATTGATGTATTAAAGAGCAACAACAAAACCTCCAATATTATTAAAGAGCAATAAAAAAATATATTAGCATAAGGAACCCTTCATAGATCATGAGAAAAAACAGTAATAAATACAATATATATTTAACAATTAAAGAACAGATTTAAGAATGAACAAATACCGACCTTATTCAAAATTCAAAGAAGAACGATAGATGCAGCAGACACAGCACAACAACAAAAGCAAAAATATATTGCTTAAGAACAGTAAAACAGAAAATATGGCAAGATATGTATTATAACAGTAAAAGAAGAAAAACAGAGAGAATGCAGAGAAGTGTATGAATGAAAAGAAACGCAGTTTATACAAACAAAAAATTTATGGTGGTTATCCGAGAGCAGAACCAAGAAACAAAAATCAACCAAATTAATCATTAACTAACAACAGGCGCCATAGGGTGCCCTGGGGTCTCCAAGGGGTCTCCCGGGCGTGTCCCGAGAGTGTCCCGGGGGTCTCCTGGGGGTCTCCCAGGGGTGTCCTGGGGGTGCCCCAGGAGTGTCCCGGGGGTGCCACGGGAGTGTCCCGGGGGTGCCACGGGAGTGCCCCGGGGGTGTCTCAGGGCCGCCCCGAGGGTGCCCCCTGGGGTGACCCGGGGGTGCCCGGGGCCTCCAGGGGGGCGCCCCGGGTGTGCCCCATGGGGTGGCCCGGGGGTGTCCCAGGGGGTGCCCCAGTGGTGACCCTGGGGTGTCCCAGGCAGTGCCGTGGGAGTGCGCCAGGGGTGCCCCGGTTGTTCCCCGGGGGTGTCCCGAGGGTGCCCCGGTTGTGCCCTGGGGGTCTCCCTAGGGTGCCCCGGGGGTGTCCCGGGGCTGTCCCGGGGGTGTCTTGGGGCTGTCCCTGGGGTAACCCTAGCCTGCCCCAGTGGAGCCTCGGGCCTGCCCCGGTGGTGCCCCGGGTATGCCCCAGGGGTGCCCCGGGGGTCTCTCGGGGGTCTGCCGGGGGTCTTCTAGGGGTCTCTCAGGGGCCAACCTGGGGCCACCTCAGGTCTCCAGGGGGCCTCCCGGGGGTGCCTCGGGCGTGTCCCGGGGGTGTTGTATTGTAATAAACTAATATGCATTTAATTAATAATATTATTAAATTAGGTTATAATTTGCTCCAATTAAAAAAGCATTACTACTAATGAATATAAGTATCGATCTATTATAATAAAAACATAAGTTTTAACGTGTCATTAACAAGCAACTAACAGAAGGACTAACTTTTTAGTACCAAGGTAGGTTGGAATAAGCTTTTTTGGGACGCTTTAAAAGTTGGAATGAAAGTGGAATTAAATGTAAAATTTGGGGGCCATGTTTAAGATTAGAGCTAATTTCTTATACTACTGTTTTCTTACAAAAATTTAAATTTAATTCAAACTTTTTGTTTTGAACTCATGAACTTAACGGACATGTTAGAATTAGATTATCCCAGCTTTTAAAACACAACTGGTCGAATATATTTTTCCTCTTTGACCAAAAGATAGAAAATAAAATACTCTCACTCTCTCATGAACCAAACGGACATGTTAGAGTTAGATTATCCTAGCTTTTAAAACGCAACTGATGGAATATATTTTTCCTCTTTGACCAAAAGATAGAAAATAAAATACTCTCTCTCTCTCTCCTACTAATCACCCTTCTCGAAGCACAAATGGTGAATCTTCCAGGGAAAAAGAAAAAAGAAAACTACACGGTGAATCTTCCAGGGAAAAAAGAAAAAAGAAAACTACTAATCACCCTTCTCGAAGCACAAATGGTGAATCTTCCAGGGAAAAAGAAAAAAGAAAAATGGAGCATTATTAATGAATCCCATGCGGTTTGCAATGCGTTCCCCCCTCTATCTCTCTCTCCCTCCCTCCCTTCTCGAAGCACAAATGGTGAATCTCCCTCCCTCCCAACTACTCATCACCCTTCTCGAAGCACAAATGGTGAATCTTCCATGGAAAAAGAAAAAAGAAAAAAGAAAGAAAAATGGAGCATTATTGGTGAATCCCACACGGTTTGCAATGCGTTCCTCTTTCCAGTAAGTGGTCATTGGAAATTTGGGAGTTAAAAGTCTTTAAATCTTGTACTCATCAGTTTTTGTCACCAATATTCTGATTCAAAAAATTGAATCAACCCCATTTTTTCCTAATAAAACCAGGCAATTTCCTTGGGAGGAAATTGCATGACCGGTGACCCTCATTACTAGTGCTCCCAGCAGGCAAAAGAGTAAAAATAAAAGGAAAAAAAAAAAAAATCAATCTTGCAGGCAAATAAATTAAACACGGGTTATTATAGAAACAAACATGGACCGCAACAAGTCACGCCACAAGCTTCATCTTCTGCAGCTCTCAACCAGGAAAAAGAAAGTAAAGATTTTAAGACAAGAAAGGACATGTTACAATTCAACCCAACTTCTCAACGAATGTTTCGGTCAAGGTGTTTCCGCTGATGATTTTTGTTGTCCCAATAATCAGATCATATGCCATCCCTTCCTGCAAAACGCAAAATTCCCTTAAGCAGCTAGCTATATCTAGATTCGAGCGTAGAGAAAATTATAGTAATGAGTCGGTCAAGCAGTCCAAATCACTTGAAAAACGATGACCAGTTCCAATCGCTTAAATACCAAGTTTAAACAAAACCCCCAACCTACCATATACAATGGTTGCAACACAATATTATGATTCAGTAATTCCGTTTCACGTAAGCTCAACAAGCGAATAAGAAATAAGGTAAATTATTGGAGCAACAGAACAGTCGTGGCAGTTAGGATATTTCCTACGGTTGAGTCAAGGACTCAAGGCCATTGCGCTCGACTCAAAGATCATTTGAATATCTTGACTATGCTTAATGTTTCATCCATGCCTTTCATTGTTTGATTTAAGTTTTGACATGCAACTATGTTATGATGATCAATTTCTACAAGGGCTTTTAAGGTATTGATTATTTTCTAAGGCTACAACTCAAATAGGCAATCTGTTCTGGTTTTATGAACTGGTATGCAGCTTCTGAATTTCAAGTGAAAATAGAAATATACATATATTCAGTGCTGCTTGAACCAATGAAATTATCTTACCAGACGAGATATCATAAGTTTCACAATGATAATATTAATATACCTGAGCACTGAGAAACCGTAGAGCAGAAATCTCCGCGAATGTTACACCTCCAATGAACACTACAAGTACTAGGGAGCGCCTTCCGTCAGCCACCCTGCTATGTGTTAAGTGACAATAAATTGTGACCATATTATCGCAGTTAAAATCTAAGGAGAAACTAAAATATTGGTTGTAGTTAATTTCATTCAGACCACAGAATAAGACAAACAGAAATGTTTTGCAACCTTGATACAAAGTTCAGAACCGGCACAAGTTGCAAACTCCACTGCCTTTTTTTTTTCTTTTTCAATTGAAAGAAAAAGACTAGAAATAAATCTATGCTTGTTGAAGGTGAAGTTTGAAAATTAAAAAAAAAAAAAAAAAAAGCCATTCTGTTGTGTATCTCTCTGATTAATGCAACATGCAACATATATATATATATATATATATAGAACCCAACAAAAGAATGTCAAACATATGAAGAAAATAGAATAATTAAAAAATCATCATATAAAAGAGGATCAAACGAGGCATACTTGTCTCCACTGGCTGAAGAGCCGTATAGGTTGTCAAACGATGAAGTACTTGAAAATCTCCCCTGTGGAAATAGTAAGACCCATCATGATTAATTAGACATAGCAGAGTAAAGAAAAGATGAGAGTTATGGACTGCTTTAAAATAATTTACAAAGACACCAGTATGAATAAAACTTGGTAAAAATGAATATGTCAAAGCAATGAAACAAAAGACGCAACCAATAAAAAAAAAAAAATTTTGAAAGAAATGTACTCACTCTTTTTGTATCTGAATGAGGCCCAGGTAACAACTTCAGGATTTCTTCTATAGGACGCCTGAAGGGTTATTAAATAGAAGATTAAGTCATGTGCAAGATAAATTACAACAGTAGAATTTCAATTGAGATTTTATAACAAATTAGATAATACAAAACATGAATTTGAATAGAAATAACCACCAAGTAGCAACCTAAAGAATGATCCTCACCATCCAGATCGAACAGCATGCTGTACAAGCCGAATACTAAGAGGTGCGTACCCAGAAAAGACATAGGCAATATCATTGGGGCTGTCACATGCAAATTACTTAAATAAGTTAGTGAGCAAGACAGAAAGGCTAACACCAAAAGTATAACCAATTAAGATAAAAACGATACAAAATGAAATGAAACTAAAAGAAACTGAAAGAAAACCAGAAAACAAAAAAGCTAATAAAGCAAAACACATCAGCATCCTGTCACGTGAACTAAATTAGTTTCACTATAAGAAAAACTTCCTTTCAATCATAAAGAATAAAGAACAAAGGAAATGTGAGTCCAAATGATTGAACAATACATGGCTGTGTCAGTATCCTCAACCACAAGTTGCAGAGCACGTTTTACTGTCAACCAGTTGCTTTTTGTCTCCTGAAAGGTTCATACAATTAAAATCCAGTCTCATCAATAGAAAACCACGATAGTTTTTTGTTAAAGTACATAATTTTAAACTGCAATAACGATTTCAAGGTAAAGAACAAACCTGTTTTCTAAACAATCCAGCTTTTTCCAAGTTATTCAACGTTCCCATGTGCTCAAATCCATAACTATGGAGGAGCTCTCTCCTAAACCAAGAGTTATGAACTATATGAGTAATAATTAACACGAAATGCAACATTCTCTAAACAGCGAATGTTGGCTGTAATATAAGGAGGTCAAAGCTTTTCTTGCCTCAAATAGTCAAAATGTTTTTTGGGCAACCCTGAATTTGTGATAGAAAATAAGACAAGAAGACGAAGGACATTTATCAGTGATTCTTGCTTATGGATCATTTCTTCAATGTACTCGAAACATCTGCAATCATCAACAATATTATTTTAGCTTTTAACTCTCAGACAACGTGACAAATCTCATCAATCAGAAAGGTGCAATGATAAACGTACAAGAGGCAGATTTTGTTACAAGAAGAACACGGCAATATTACAATTTCGCGATTACTTACATGGCTTTAAGAAGAATCAACATATACTTGATTCAGGATACAATAACATACAAGCCAATGTCATAAGGTGACCAAATAAAACAATGATCTTTGTCTCTACGTCTTTTCAATAGTTAAGAAAAAATATAGTATAATAAGCAAAAAATTGTCCCCCCCCCCTTTGTCTCTACGTCTTCCCCCCCCCCCCCCCCCATGTTTCCAATAGCAGCAAAAAAGCCAGCTTACATGTCATAACTCTGAGCCTCAATAATTGTGTGCTCCATGTCAAGTTTCCCCAGAAATGATGGCTTTGATGTGAAAGTTGACAGGTGCTGAGCAAGATTTATATGCCTCTAAAGCAATAATTTGCACCACTTTAAAAACCCAAACCAAGAAAATTCTAATTATAAAGTTAAAACTAAAATTTTCAATTTAAAAAATACATACAGTCATTTCTGGCAATGAGTTCAGCTTTTTGACAAAGTCCTTCAATTCAGAAACTGATTGGCTCTGTATTACATACCAGTCCATTAGAACTAAAAAAAACAGACAAAGCTTTAAATTGATTTTCAGTGATTGTGACGTAAATACAAAACAACATGATCTTGTTTCAAGCTGTTCACTTACCGTGGTTGTCATCTCTGTGTAGTCCTGCTTCATGGATGTTGCTTTTTGACGTAGAATCTGCAATCATACTGCAGATGGCAACTAAGACATTGGAACTCCAAAGGAATCGTTTACTATACTGGATGCTTAAAAGAGACAGTATTTGGAAAAGGAAATGAATAATGAAAAGGAACATAATCTGCTGAAAAAAGAATCAACCTGGACAACAACTTCGAAGTTGAGATCCCGTATCTCCTTAAAGAGCTTGTCACTACGATATGGCAAGGAAAGTAAGGAAACAGAAACACAAATACAGTGTAGTAAATTCTGAAAGCCACAATACAAGCTCATAAAGTATATGCAACTAAAGGGATTGAAGAAAAGGCTCCATAGTATATATAATGTTTTCTATAAGAAGCAAGATATCATTGCATTGTACTATGAAATATATAAAAGATAGTATTTTACCTAGAATTAAGTGGAACTTTGATCTTCTTTCCTTCTTGCTGAACACCCATGATAGATGCCTCAAGCTCCACTGCACCATTGTTTATGTGCAAAAACTGCATGAGACCAACAAGGGATAGCTTAACCAAAGAGAGCAATTATCCTCCTTTTATTCTCATCAGGGATGTGCTGTGTTTAACCTGTCCTTAAAATTTAGCATTAGGCTTAATTTCACTGGAGTCCCATGAATTTTCGGATCACTCCTAGTTTGCCCTTAAACTTTAAAAACTCTTACTTTGACCTCTGAAATTTAAATTAATCCCATTTAAGACCCACTATAAGAATTTAGGTTAAAATAAACAGGAAAAAAGGGAGTGGTGCGGTCACATGGTCTTTTGGTTAGAATTTTAGTTAAAAACTGATAGATCCCACACAGAGAATAGCAAAGAAATGATAGGAAAAGAAGCTGGAAGTTTGTATTAATGGAAGCCAATCGCAATACAGGAAATGCAAGAAAGTAAGATAGGTATTGAGCTTTCGAGAGGCTCAATTCTCTCCCAGAGGAACTACTATTCTTTACTCACTAATTGCCTGCCTATTTTCCCGCAATTCCCCCTACTTATTCCATTACAACTGAATTCCCGTGTAACTAACACAGATCCCCAGGCTCCCCCACAAGTTACCCAATTAGGCCTTACCGTACCAACTAATTCCCCCCCTCACGTGCTTGTCACGCCTAGCATAAGTGAACCGAATAGGGGGCTTATCAAAAACAAATGCAAAAAAGACTACGTGACCATACTAAATCCCCTCTCTTTTCCGTATGATTTTTAACAAATCCTTATAAAACTTATAAAAGGGATTAAGTGCGACTAAATCAAAATTCAAGAGGCAAAGTGAGAGTTTTTAAAGTTCCGTGAGAAAACTAGGAATGACCCCAAAATTTTGGGGGCACAGTTACCTTTTAGCATTAACACAAAAAAAAAAGAAATTAAAAAATAAAAAATAAAAAATGTTGAACATCTTACTACCAGAAATCAGTTGGGTTCATTCAGGTGTTTCATGTCGAGAAGAACTTATTTGACGTAAAGCGAACAAAGCAACCTATTCCAGATCATAGTAATTGTAGGGGAAAAAAAAAATGTCCACCGTGCTAATTGACATAGTACACAGAATCTCAAGCTTGAAGGCCAAAAAACCAACTCAAGTTTACCGTTTATAATCTTTCAGTTTAAAATACTGCCCCATTACCACAGTGGCTTACCTCATCAAGAAGCCCCTCATATGTTAGTTGAGAACACATAGGAGTTACCATATCCACCTGAAGCAAAATACACCCAATTAAACCACTTTTGAGCAACACCGTTGGTTTTATTTGCATTGGCATCATCAGACCATTGTAATATCATTTCTATAAACTTGGCCTCCTCAATCTGTGATTAATAGGTGATAAAATTATCTAGGAAGATTTTCCTATGGGTTCTATATCTATTTGTTTGCAACATTTTACCTCATCGATCATTAATTGATACGTGAGGGACATTTGTTAAAACTTAAAACGAGTTATCATATCCAAATTCCATTATAACAGCTGGAAAAAATATGCAACAAGGGGGGAGAGAGAGAGAGAGAGAGAGAGAGTTACCTCCCTATCTAAAAGAATAAGAGTATTTATCTCTGGCACAACCATCTGAAATCCGCATACAGCATCAGAGATTCCCACAAAAAACAAAACAAAATGAAAGAGAGATCAGTGAGAAAGAAGCATGTCGTGCACATATTTTCATTTTCTGCTAAGAAAAGACTATAGAAAACCAATATTTTAAACTCAAATCTGTTATATGCTCTTTTGTCAGTAAGGGCTTGAGGTAATGCATATTACCTCAGGCGAGTTAACTGGTTCCTCTGCTTGCATATGGTTTAGTATGTCAGCAACACGTACTGATGCTTTGCCTTTGGCCCTCACATTTGGTATTACACCAAAAGAAGACTGCAAAAGAGTACCCAATACACGATTTTCAGTTAATTACAAAGACTGTGAATTAGAATACACAGGACCATTCATAATTCTGAAGGACTCAAGGGAAAATTTCAGGGCATTATCTTGTCATTACTTTCGTTATACACTTTAGGAACCCATTGTTATACAACTTAATCAACTTAAATAGATGGTTGCTGGAAAAAGAAATAAAAATAAAAAAAATATAACAAACTCGTAAGCGTACTTTCATACTACCTCAAGCTTGTGAATGGCTTTTGCAATATGCCAAAGTGAGCTTGTATCACCATCGACTTGATATTCCTAACATGCATACAAAGTATATATCAGCAAAGAATTGTCATCCGAAGCTAATTATGCTCAAAACTGATAAGGTAGATTTTCTTGCATACTTTATAAGCAAGATCCAATTCAAATGATAGAACATCCTCATCCAATGGAAGAATGTACAACGGGTACTCCCCTACAGTCAACAAGTGATGGACTTTTTCCTCTTCAAGGATCTGTGTAACCAAAACGATACCTTTACAACATCTTTCCAGCAAATCATGCTCTTAATAACATTAATGGGCAATAAGCGGTTACCTTTTCGCAACCAACCGCACGGCGGGGGACAAAATAAACGTAATACTCCCTCTGAAGACCTTTAGATAAGTCATTATGAACATGTGAACTAATGAATTTCATCAAGTTAAGCTGAGAACGGACAAGGTACACCACTTTGGCCAAATCGGTTTGAATTGGATCGGCCGAGAGATACCGCAATTCAACCCCATGTTCCTGCTTGCAAATCATTACTAAAATGCATTAAATTCCAAATTTCCCATCACCTAATTTCCATCATTTCAAGAAAAATCCCAGTTAATTAAAACGACTTCTCCGCACTTAAAACATCAAATTTGAGTAATGAGGTAAACAAAATTCGCTATAAAAGTCCAAACGCCATATGAGGGAAATGAATTCACAATAAAAATGGTTCATCGCGATTCGTTTTCTAGGGAAAAAAAAAAAAAAAGAAACGTACCTTGAGAAGCGAAGTCTGGATAATCGATGAGAGAGATCCACCGAGCTTCGGATCGATCACCAAACACTTCTTTCCTCGAATCTACAATTTTCGCAAAAGAATTCAATTTCGATTATTACACATACAGACACAAACACAGAAATTTATATATCACAAAACAAAACAGATCAGTTTACGAACTCTGAGAATTTTGACAAAAAACTCACATTCTTTAGGATGTTTATAAGCTCTTTCTGAGACTGTTCCCTGGAATATAAGTATTCATGAGCCAAATATGATCATTTTCAAAAGAAAAATATAGTGAATTTAAACGGTAGAATTAGATGTTATTACGATGGAATTAAATAGAAAAATGCGGTATTGGAAGATACCTGAGGGCTGTGAGATTGAGAGGAGCATTGTCTAAGTTTGGAATTTGAGCCATTGAAGTGAAACTTCAGAATTATTATTTTCTTTTCGTAGCGGAAAATGCAGAGGAATTGGTTTTGTGGAACTTGGAAGACGACGATCGTAGAGAGGCTGGTGAGAAGAGAATGGGCCTGGACTGTTCCACTCGGGCTTAACTGAGCTTGGACGGGATGGAAAACCAGGCCTTTTTTTCAATATAAATTGTGTTATTTGCACGATTATAATGACATTTCTATTTTTTATTAACTACTTATAACCACCTAAAAAAATATTTAAAATAATATTATCTCAATAACTATAAAATAAATAGATTAATAAGATTATTAAATAAATGATAAACTCTAAATATAGTGTATAAAAGTGATCATTTTGTATAATGCCAAATTCTAACATTGAAGTAGGAATATTTGCAAAGTAAAACCTCTAAAATTTACTATCGTAATGAGATCCTTAATACTAAATTTGACATACGATATATTTAATTATAAATTAAACATTGTATTACTCCTCATGCCTTTTTTTTAAAAGATATAAATGTTATTCTTAAGCCAAAAAGAAAAATATTAAATTTAATATATAAGACTATCTCCAATACAAAAGTTAATTATATATTTGGCACTAAAAAAGTATATTTGACATGTTATTCTTATTTATTCTCTAATGCATATAGTCCTTCTTTTCATATTTGTGTGATTGCTGGAGTAAGAGACAAGAGTAATCATTCACTATTCTCTAAATTGTTCAATAACGCTCATTTACTATGTGGTACGTATTATTTATGTTTAAACTCCTTACAGAATAATATTAGACCATATCCAATGTACTTGTATATTTGGCATTAAAATATACGATAGAATAAATTATTTTTATTTATGCTCTAATGCATAATGCCATTTAAAATACTAGATTCACTTTTTCCCGTAAGCTTTGAAAGTTGTAAAAGTTAATTCTTACTTCTAAAATAATTTGAAAAATAAATATTGCAATGATTAAATAGAAAAAAGTAAAGATGACAATTAATAGAAATCAAGCACTAAGTTTGCAATATGGTATACTTGGTGAAATTTTTTTCACAAATAATAATAAATTAAACGTCATACTGTGGATAGTCTTTATTTTGATTTGACATAAGGGAGAGAATGAATAAATATTTTTCCTTCTCATAAAACAAGTAGTGTTCAACATTAAGGTAAGAGGTTAAGGACATGTATGATACACCATATAAGCACTTCATATTGTATTGTTCAATAATAATATAATGTTTGGTGGCATTTATACATTATATAATTTAATACGAGATTCAAAATTAATACAATACGAAATGTGATATCTAATATGAATAAAAAAATTATGTATTAGACTATATTATGCAATTTAATTTAAAATACTATATTAAAAATATATAAAATATTTCACAAATATCAAAGCTCGGGATTGGGTTTTGGGATCAGCGTTGTGGTCGAATTTTAGGACCGGAGTGATGTTGGGTTTATATTTTTTTAAAATTAAATTTTGACTTGGAAACTTTTTAAAAATTATATTTTGACCCCCTAAACTTTAAAAAACTATGTTTTGACCCTTCAATTTTTTATAATAATATTTTGACCCCTCTACTTATTTAAAATTATATTTTGCCCCTTATTTTTTAAAAATTACAATTTGGCATCATTTTTTTAAATTTTTTTGCAAAATGATCCTTATGTAGCAACTCTACTTTCTCCCTTACTTTCTCCAAATGTTGAGTTCGGGTCGAGATTAGGTCGAATTAGGTTATGATTAGGCCTAAATTTTACCTTATTACAAAGTAATACATAAATATATTACAATGGTAAAAATAATATAATATTTAATAATATCACCAACCAAACTGCGTATTGTATAAAAATTATACAATGCAATATAATATTATACAATATGATACGATACAATACCATACATTACAATACAATATGGTGCACCAAACATGCCTTAATCTATATAGAAAAGAAATACAAGATAAAACTAACATTCGGCCTACGAAAAATAAAATTGAAAAAATCACCATTAATAGATCTGTTCTCCCTGATAGTAGAGGGCTCATTAAAAGTCAAAACCTTGTCAAATAAAAACCCGAAAGGGCAAAAACCTCACAAAAGAAAAAAGAACATCCCGTTGATTTTTGCTATCAAAAAAATGCCAACATCAAAGATCAATCCTTTGCCATTTCCAGATGAATCTTGCGCTCTTCACATCCTGCTATACAAAGTAACGAATCATTATGGCTACATACATAACTTTAAAATTAATAAGAGCTCCAAACAAGATACAACATATTTATAATATATATATATATATAATGATTTTACTAGATGGCAGATTTACAACTACATATCAATCATTTGCATTTAATCAACCATGATAATCAGTATTATAAAAGTCCAAGCCAACCACGTATAACTTCTAGTCACATGCAAAAAATAAAGAAAATACTGCGAATGTTGAACAGATAATTATTTACATACCGTGGTTCGGACATGATCAGATGCTATGGTGCAGGAAGATCAAGGTCTCGAATGATCTTTCCAACAATGACTGTAATATCATCCACTTTGCCTCTTTGAGTACTCTTTTTTCCCTCCATTTTAGCCGCAATCTCAAAAGGACTTTGATAAGACTCGTCAAACGAATTTTTAAAAGCTACTCTTGCTATCTTGAATGCCAACTCCGGTTAGGCGCGTTTGGAATTCGTTTCAAAATAATTTTATTTTTTGTATGAAAATAAAAATGAAAACGTTTTCAATCTAAGACAGAAATTATTTTAAAAAATGCGTTTGGTAGTTTTATTAAACGATTGTTTTCAGTGTGAAAAAACTCATTAATGTCTTTCTTTCTCTTTCTCTACTCGAGAGAGGAAAAAACGAAAATAAAAAATAAAAAACGATTAAAGTCATTTTTCATTTCTCTCTCATTTTACACTAAACTAAAAAATCATTTTCATTTTTATTTTTTGTCTTTATTACATCAAACGCCGTTTTGAAAATATTTTTATTATTTTTTCAAAAAACCTGAAAAATAAAAACGGAATTAATTTTAAACACGGTCAATATTGCTTCATCCTAGCCTGTCTTGATGATCTCCTCGATTTCCGGCGGAAACATGTTGTCTAACATTCCATCTGTTCCCACCACTATCAGATCTCCCTCCATCACTCTCACTTCTATCAGATCTCCCGAACACCATGATGCATTTTCTCTTTAAATATTATCCACCATAAATTCAATACTAACAATCTCATTCTACACAATTGCAAGTACATGTAATGGTCTTTACCTATTTTGAAGTCATGGATTTTCCGACCATTAAGGCTAAATGCTTAACTTACGTGGTAAATATTTTATCTATTATCCGAACATCTTATGTGTTCTTGGTAAATAAAAAATTTATCGTGTAAATAGATCATTTACGAAATAAAGAATCATTTACCGTAAATGATTCATTTATTGTAACATTTTTTAAAAATATTTTGATAAATGGTCTATTTACCAAAAGACTCTTGGTAAATATTATGATTCTAACGAAATGACAATTCCAACAACTGCTCTAGCAATGGCTCCAACGACAGTTCTGGCAATGACTATAACTCCGGCGATGCCGATGGCAACGACAGCAGTTCCGATGATGGTTTCAACGAAAGTTACTAATTGTGAGAAAAGAAAGGAAGAGAATAAGATAGGGTATTTTAAGAATTTTAATTAGTTACAACAATTATGTTATTTACTTTAAAAATGAACTTTTATGCTATTTGATTTAGTTATATGAATCAAACATTGCTCTCTCTCTCTCTCTCTCTCTCTCTCTCTCTCTCTCTCTCATGTCTCTATTCTCTCTCTGTGTTGAGTTTCACCGCCCCTCTCCTTTCTTTCTCCGCCAATCGCCGTTGCTGATAACCAGGCCGACGTCGTGAATCGAACTCCAAACAAGGCGTCGTTGCGAACAAGATTCATGACCTGCGAAGACCGGAGTTGCGAACCGCTTGCGGCGAACTACATCGCGAAGATCAGCCTTCGCTGAAGATCGCGAACCGCCGTTCTCATTGCCACCTGCGACATCTCCCCGGCGAGAGATCCAGTAGCGATCTTCTCCTTTGTTTTGCCCTTTGTTGCAGGCTCACCGGTGGCGCCTCGCGAGATAAGTTTGGTCGTCGATTCGTTGTCGCTACTCTTCCCACCACCGAAGAAGCAAGATGTCGCGAGCAGATCCGTCGTGGGGAGAGAGTCACGCTAGTACATCCGACTTTGCTCCGGATTTGTTGAACGTCGGAGAAGTGCAGTTCTTGTCGATCTGCTTCAGAACGTCGGAGAGCACTAGGATTGACGGCGGATAAGAGAGATGTCGTTGCCAGAAAAGATCATCTGAGATCGTGCTTTGGTCTATTTGAGTTTGTGGGTTTTTTTTTCCCCCTTTTCTTAGAAACGGTGTTTTTTTTTGGGCTAAGGATGATACGAATATACCGGCCATCGGAGCGAGTGGCTTGATTTACCAGTCGCGAGGATCGACCGCTGGCGCCGAACATAGTAAATCTGACTAGAGGGGAGAAGAAAAGAGAGGTGGGAAGTAGAGGATTTAAGAGTATTTTTTAGTTTTCTTTTAGTGTTGGAAATTAAAGATATCAAATTATGTTATAATTTACTTATTTTAAAAAGTAGTTATAATTTACTAATTATCTTATCAAATATGTTTCACTCATTTTTCTTAAACGGACGGTAATTAATCAAAGATAAACTACTAATTGTTGTAAAAGTTCTATAAATTTCTCAAAGGGTCCCTCCTCTAATAAATTAGACCCAAAATTAAAAACGATTGCAACAATGAGTAGGGGTGTAAATCGGCCGGGTAGGGTAGGGTTGAGCCGAAAAATTGAGCCTACTCGATCAGTGCGGGTTGAGAAAATTTTGGGCCGCGACACTCTCTTAACTCTACAAACCTGCAACCTTTCGGGTGACCCCGGGTAGGGTCGGGTTACTCGGGTTGGTGATCTCAATGACCACATGATCACTTTTGAATCAATTAATTTGTGCTTGTTACAGAAGAAATCATTATCAAACAAAACATGTCTTTCCTTCAAGAGGGGGTCTAAATGCAAGGTGAACAATTAAAACACTCACTTTGAAATCAAACACTTCCAATATAAATAAAGAATGTCCTAATTCAATAACTATGACATACAAGCATTTTTTACACAAACCGTGAATTTAAAACATAAATAAGTTAACAGTTTAAATGCATAAAGTCCATAAACTTATGAAAGTAAGAATTTGAAGTGTTGGACATTGTTTTACCTACTTTGAACATGTTCGGCCGGGTAGGGTTACCTCGGGTTCATGTAACCCCACCCCGCGCCCCTACCCGCGCAGTGCGGGTTAGACATAATTAAAACTGAAAATTAAATAAAAAATTGGAAACCCGTGATTTTCGAGTAGGGTCGACTCAGCTCGGCCGGGTTCGTCAGGTTCAGGGTGATTTCTTACAGCCCTAACAATGAGGCCCGTTAGTTCATTCTGTATAAATGAACGTGAGATAAACCACGCCTAAATGACGATAGAAGGCTGTCCCTTCTAAATTTTTTCCTTTTAATTTAATATGTATATTTTTCTGAAATTTACTATCTACTCCCTCTCAAATCTATCCGCTCTCCCTTACTAATTTTTCCGATTCTGCCCTTAAGAAGACGAAGCTCCCCATATTTTTTTGGGGAGTAAGAAAAAAAAAACGGAGGTAAAAGGAAGCTGTAGCTATCACATTCACGGATCACGTAATTAAAAAAATTAGAAGTTGAGAAGAGAAGCATGAAGATGAAGGTTTACTGATTTAAAATTTTAATTTGAGTTAAAATACGATTTTATGTGAAATTTTTTTATTGTAATAAAAAAATTAAATATAAAAAACTTTTTATTATAATAAATTTTAAATTTTAAATTTAAATCAATAAGTGTTCGTTTAGTTTGTGTATTTAGAATCATGATTTAAAATTATTCTTATTTTATGTGTATTTTTTTAAAAAAAATATATTATAAAAAATTATGAATCATAATTTAAAATTAATGATAAATATAAAAAATAAACGGACTCTAAGATAAAATAAACGGTACTTAAATTAACAGCCGTGAAGGTTTTAACTTCGAACACACAAAGGATTCCACGAGCCATCCACCTTCATTGGGTAAGGTTTGTGTCACGAGCCATGCAGCTTTATTCGCTTCCTAGACGTAGACGTGGGTGATTGGAGCCCATCTTCCATCACCTACATTATTTTATTCGCTTCCTTTTGCTTTTATTATTATTTTTTCCATCTCAAATGACGTCATCAAATTTTATTCGGTTGGTCAAACTCACTATTTATTTGAAAGGTCATGTTTACCCTTCCCATTCTTCCTTTCCTATATATTCGGCTGATTAATATTTCACATTTGTTTCCTTCTAAAGTTGAGACGTTTACAGAATCTTTGCGCACGTTTTTTTATCTAAAAAACTTAAAAAAAAAATAATTTAAATTTATTTTTTTTATGTTTTAATTTTATTTAATTTTATTTAAATTTTAATTTCAACTCAAGTTATAACTCAAAAATTACACTCTAAAAGAACAACTCTTTTATAACGTTGGTAAAGTCTTTTTTTTTTCTTCATTTTGGTGGCACTTACTTAATTGTTTTAAGAATTTTTTTCTCCTCAAATTTGGCTAATTAATATGTCAATGACATAAGAACTCGTATTTAATCTGACAAAAGTAGAATAGATTTTACAGACTGACATATGAGAATGAGTCTTACTTTTATAATAGAACTCGATTCAACTTCATGTAAATTGAGTAAGATTTTTTTAATAACACATACCGCCTACTATACGCCATCAAAAAATGAAAAGCCTAAAAGTGATTTTTTCATTTTTTATTTTATTTTATTTTTTGCTGTTGGCCTTACAAGTTCCTCTAAAGGGCCGTATTTACCCTATATCTAAGACGTCATTTTTAGCTTTTCCTTTATGTAATTTTTACCACAAAAATTAGCTAGTAACGACTACCATTGGGTCATTTGGTGATTTGAATACCCTAAAAATTCATAAATAGTGAGAATGTAAAAACATTGAGATAGGTAACAAATGTAATGAGATCCAAAAAAAAAAAAAAAAAAACCTTATTCTTTGTTATCTACTTGGCCACAAAAATTATGGTCACATCATATGATATATAGGGTGTTGCATATGACAATTTGTTTAATGACCAGACATGTGAATTACCTACCTAGTACAAGTATAGATGTATTTTCCAAGCAAAAAAAAAAAGGAAAAATTATTGATATATTTTAATAACCAAATATGTACGTAACTGACCACATCCACATCATTAAAATAGATTGTTTATCATTAAGAAAGTATGCTGATTATAGAGCTTCTGATTATATTATATAAAATATATATTTTTTATTTTCATTAACAATAAATTTTTTTAAAAAATTGCAAAGATTTAATAAAATACCTAAGGTTCCGAGTTTGACTATTCGAGCATGATGGTGCGCATCAAAACATTTAAAGTAACCCAACAAAGCAACACACCTTCAAAGGAAAAAAAAAAACAAAAAAAACAACAACAACACGCAGCCACAGCCAAGAAACTAACAATGCCATCTTCAGCCATATGAATAAAAAATAAACATAAAGGCAATATTTTAACATTAAAGAAAAATACGGGTATGTTCATTTTACAATTCAAGTCATTACTTGAGTTATAACTTTAATTGTGTATGTAAAAAAAAAATATTATAATAAAAAAATTAAATTTAAATTTTTATAAAAGAAAATATTATAACAATAAAATTTGAGTTGTAAAATAAGTCTATTTACGTCTACTTTAAATTATCTTCTAAACCTTTTGAAAGATATATAAAGCAGTGCATAAAACACATAACATAAAACATGCGATTCGAGTAAGATTTGGGAAGCAATTTACTTGTGAAACCAAATGAGAATGAAAGAGGAAACAAATGATTCTTCATTTTCAATTCAAATTCTGCATGATGGCAACGTAGATCACAATATAAAAACAAAGGATTTAACTACCCCCATAATCGGAATGTAATCACAAATTGGTCGTCAACGATCAAAATCGTACCAAAAATAACAATTGAGCATTTGACACATTGGGACTTTATACCTCCACAAAAAAATGTTTGAAGTTCCAAATTAAATTGAATGTGTGTGGCATGATGGTAAAGTTGTTTTAGTTGGAGTCAGCTTTCTTATTTTTTTAGAAGAGTTACGACACATGTCTTCATAAACTCTTCTAATTGCGTTAAACCGGGCATAAAAACATAACTAATTATTTTTTTTTTTCTTATGCTCTTTAGTAAGACAGTCTACCATAGGTAGGGCTAATTATTTTCATATATTCTCTAATATAAACATATGATGATTAAAAAATAAAAAATTACCGATAGTTTATTTTTTTAAAATCCTGTCAAAGAAATTTCTATTTCTTTTTAAATTAACAAAAAGTAATCCTTTTTCCTTTAAAAAAAACACGGGGGTTAATTTGGTAATTCAGGTACAACGAGAAGCCCGACTTTTCCGATGATCCGATCCCATCCAAACCAAAAATAGAAAAACAGAAAAAGAAAAATAGAAAATATGTAAGAATAGCAAAGTGGGACCTCTGTCTTCCTGCACACCGTCGTAACAGTGCATCCAAATCCCCGTGTCCGATTCCCAACGCAAAACCGTTTCCAACAATCCATAACTCAATTTCTTCCCCCTCTCTCTCTCTTTCTGTCTATATCTCATTATGACCACCGCCATTCGCCTGCGCCGGCTCGGTGCTGCCGCCGCGATTGCCGCGGCGTCCGGCGGCGCGCTCCTCCTCAACCAGCCGTCGTTCTCCGTCAGCGACAGCGGCGGCGTCCCAGCCCTCTCCACCGTCCGGAAGAAGATCGCCGATCCGAACGCCGTCGTTCCGCCTAGGTCGGTCCAGGAGTCGGCTCTGATCGGCGCTAGCTCCGCCAACCCGCTCGACATTCTCGTTATCGGTGGCGGTGCGACCGGAAGCGGAGTCGCCATCGACGCCGTCACTAGAGGCCTACGCGTCGGCCTCGTCGAGCGCGATGATTTCTCCTCCGGAACGTCGTCGCGCTCTACGAAGCTAATTCATGGAGGTACGTTGTCTCTATTTCGAAATCTGCCTTGGCGTATGGTTTTCTGTTGATCAGTTCGAGAGTCGTTGATCGTTTTTTGAGGGAATTGAGTGGATTTTTGTTTGTTGATTCGCAGACTTGTTCAAAAACGTCTATGTTTTTCATCTGTTCATTTGTAGTATGGATAATTATATAGAAATTTGGACGAACCTTGACATAATCACGCGTTGGAAACTGGAAGAATACCATGGTGGCTATATCCGCTTATCGTTAAACCTATAGGGTCAACAATTCATAAAACGATATAGACCAAAACAAAATGAAAGACATACAACGTGAAAAAGAAATTGTGGAAATTCTTTGATCATCAGCTTAAGAGATTTCCACCTTCTAATTTACTTCTGAAAACTAAAGTTAAAAACGAAATGTCACCAAACAAGTTTGTGAATAACCTTTTTCTTATTCGGTCATTTAAGAATTTTTTTCCCCTGATAATATGGTCATTTAGAATTTTTATTTTTTTTTAATTTTTTTTTAAAATTTTGGTGCTTATGGACTAGAAAATGACATGATTTTGTTCAGGAGTTCGGTACTTGGAGAAAGCCGTGTTTAATTTGGACTACGGGCAGTTGAAACTGGTGTTTCATGCTCTGGAGGAGCGTAAGCAGGTTATTGAGAATGCACCACACCTCTGCCATGCTTTGCCTTGCATGACACCATGTTTTGACTGGTTTGAGGTAGTGTACTACTGGATGGGCTTGAAAATGTATGATTTAGTTGCCGGGGCGCGCCTGTTACATTTGTCGAGATATTATTCTGCACAAGAGTCCGTTGAGCTCTTCCCCACTCTTGCAAGGAAGGGCAAGGATAGAAGCTTGAAAGGCACAGTGGTATATTATGATGGACAAATGAATGATTCTCGGCTTAATGTTGGTTTGGCTTGTACAGCTGCATTAGCTGGTGCTGCTGTGCTTAACCATGCAGAAGTAGTGTCATTTTTGAAGGATGAGGGTAGCGACCGGATAATTGGTGCAAGAATCAGAGACAATTTCACAGGTACCACTCAGTTTAAATAAATTAATGTCATGGATGATGTGCCATTTTCTTTAGGCAATTCTTTCTAATCTTAGTTAAGAAATTTGAACTGTTCTTGTAGAAAAAAATAATATAGGTTGATGTTGAAAACTGAAATAAGATTAGTTATATTACTGATTGTGCTTGTTGTTAAATACCATAGTTTGATGTACCGGGTTTTCCAAACATCACATGTCTTTAGGTTTTTATTTCAAGAGAACTAAATCTTAGGTTTCACCAAGAGTAACCTCCATAGCGCTTGCTACTGTTAGCAATGAAAATAAGTTTCATGTAGTTGGGGTTTTTGAAATGCTTATTTTCTGGTTTTACTATTTTTGTTCTTCTTGTTAAAAGTCCTTTGTGTTAATTAAACCAGGAAAAGAGTTCGATACGTATGCAAAAGTTGTTGTTAATGCTGCTGGACCATTTTGTGACTCCGTAAGAAAATTGGCTGACAAAGAGGCACGACCTATTATCTGTCCAAGTAGCGGCGTACATATTGTTCTCCCTGATTATTATTCACCTGAGGGAATGGGTTTAATTGTCCCAAAAACCAAGGATGGTCGTGTTGTTTTTATGCTGCCATGGTTGGGCCGAACTGTTGCTGGCACCACAGATTCCAATACTACTATCACTCTACTTCCTGAACCACATGAGGATGAGATTCAGTTTATACTTGATGCCATTTGCGACTACCTCAATGTTAAGGTATGTGATCCAAAGTTCTCTGTATTTTCTATTGTGTTGCATCTTTTCTTAGACAATCTCTGAGGAGAGTCTCGTAAGCTGTATACTAGTTGTTTTGAGATATAGCTTCTTAGATTGTTGAAAATCTTTAAAGAAAGACAAAAATGTGGTAGAGTTGATTGTTAGAAAAATCACAGAGAGAACCAGCATTATGGCTGAGGATTTGTTATTTTCTTTAACAGCTTAAAGCATAATTCTTTCTATGTGGTTCACCAATGGAAAGAAAAGGAAAAGAAAAAAGTATAATGTCACAAGTTTCTTCTTATTTGATCTTTAAGTTCACAAGCATAGCATTTAGTATTAGGGACTCAGGCTAGGTGTTTCCTTTTCCTTTCCTCATCCAGTTTACATGTGGGACTAAGGTAATGCCAGAAAATTTAGGTACGGCGTGCTGATGTTCTTTCTGCTTGGAGTGGTATTCGCCCATTGGCAATGGATCCATCAACAAAAAACACTGAGAGCATCTCCAGGGATCATGTTGTATGTGAAGATTATCCTGGTTTAGTTACAATCACTGGTGGAAAGTGGACAACTTACCGCAGGTAACATTTATTTGGTTGAGCTGATTTTACAGTATAAAAGTTGTTGAGGATTTCCATTTACCAGCAATAGTGACTAGGTATTTTCACTTTCAGGCTTTTCCAATTATGAGTTTATCTAACATTTAAAGTCTTAGTCTATAGTCTATTTCACGTGGTTTTATTATAGCACCTTTTTTTTTTTTGGCCCCCTAGTGAGCTTCATTTCTAAGTATCATGAATTTTAGGGAAGTTTTCTGCATCACGATCGGTGAAAGGTTGTGTTTCTGTGTGATTGGTGATGCTATCAGCCTATACTCTTTTTTTCAATTCTCTTTCTTCCTGTTTGTTATGTCCATACAACTATTTGGGACTTTTTTTTTGGCTTGTACCACGCAGTTACTTGTACTTACTTGAACCTTTTTTTCAGCATGGCAGAAGATGCTGTTGATGCAGCCATAAAATCTGGAAAACTGAACCCCACAAATGAGTGTTTGACTCAAAAGCTGCGTATTGTTGGTGGAGAGGGATGGGACCCTGCATCTTTCACAGTTCTGGCTCAACAATATATACGCATGAAGAAGAGTCATCGTGGTAAAGTTGTTCCTGGGGTTATGGACACCGCTGCAGCAAAGCATTTGTCTCATGCGTATGGTACTATGGCCGAAAAAGTTGCGAGTATAGCTCAGGTTGGTTTTTCTTGCTCCAAATTACAGTAGTTTATTGTTATATAGTATTTCTGTGAACTTTTATTACCTCTTACTTGCATGGAAACAAGATTATTTTAAGTAACGTATTTCTCTTACTAAGGTTTTATAGTCTTGGGCCTTGCATGCTTTCCACATTCAACGTTCTTAAATTAGGTTTGATTTTAAAATGTTTTATGTTAAAACTTTTCCCAAACAACTCATTTATCAACCAGCTAAAATTGTTGTTAACCTCATTGATGGTGAATATTCGAGCGTCAGATGGAGTGGAATCTTGCCTTCTGTTTTTGGTTTAGTAATGTAATACACGAGTACAGATGGGGATGGGATGGAGTGGAACCAAGATCTGCTAATGAACCATATATTTTGTTAAGAAGTACGGAACCCAACCCCATACTCATGCGTGTGCACAAGTCAATAATGTAATGAGGAGACTTTAATTTTTAAATCATCATGAAAATTGGAGATTATTCCGTCATTTTGTTGGAGATGATGTGTTCTGTTTGTTGAGCACATGTTAAATGCGCATACATGAAATGCCAAAAGTTTGCTGGTCAATCTAATTTGCCTGTCCATGTACTCGGCTAATGGGGCCTTCATTCAGCAATGCTTTCGCTTGAAATTCAAAATGCTCAAGTGTGAAATATTTGTAAAGAAAACATGCTGTTCGCATGAAATTGCGTCAAATCATGAGAGTTAAAAGACCGATTTGGTATGTGGAGTATCTGAGGCACTTTAAGAGAAATCTATAGTTGGACGTTGTGATTCTAGTAGTTTGTGAACACTCGGTAATTGATTCTAATATGCATGGATTGTGCAAGATTTTCTTTGGCTATTCATGGACGTTGTGCAAGATTAAAAATTGGCACTGTGTTTGCAAGGGTTTCTTTGGCTATTCATGTTTTTCTTTAGTGATTGAATATTAATTTGTCTATCTTTTCTGTTTTCAGAATGAAAATCTGGGGAAGCGACTTGCCCATGGCTACCCCTTTTTAGAGGCTGAGGTAGCTTACTGTGCTCGAAATGAGTACTGTGAATCTGCTGTTGATTTTATTGCTAGAAGATCTCGACTCGCTTTTCTTGACACAGATGCAGCATCCCGAGCATTGCCGCGCATAATCGAAATATTGGCAACCGAACACAAATGGGATAAGTTGAGGAAGAAGCAAGAAGTAGAGAAGGCTAAACAATTTTTGGAAACTTTCAAGTCCTCGAAAAATGCTCAGTTCTATGATGGGAAACATTAGTAACAAGTGATTGTTCCCGCGGTCAACAGACAGTTTTCTCTCCTCTCGTCTAGAACTGGAATCCGTTTCAATCAATGGCTTCAGTAACTACATCTAAAAGGAGCTTGATTGTTCACAGATACCTTGTTTGACAACAAATTTCTGGCGTTTACTTGATTTGGTGTAAACCGTTCTTTTCCTCCTTTTATTTGAGGACACAAGCTGATTCGTTTAATCGTTACAAACATAAACAATTCCATATATCACGTGTTTATATAGTTTACACAAGGTACTAAACTATTGTTCTCCAGCTCCTGTTACGCAGCTCTCTGCCAAAATAATTGTAATTTTCGGTAATCATTGTTCCCAGATGGTTCTGTTTTGCAAATATGTCCGTCTTTCTATTTGCTGAGGCCATTTCCATTTGTCATAGATACGTTTATCTTTCCCTTGATTGAAATTGAATTCTCAAGAGCTTTTTTTTTCTTTTACTTTTATTCGCCAAACTTGCAGCCTAATGTCTGTTATGAACATGTTAAATGAAAAGAAATTAATTGAAATTTGTGAAAGAAAAAGAAACAATTCGAAAACCGGGGACGAGGAGGCAGTTTGCCCGATACATGTTTTCCATTGTTTTGGGTTAAAAACACAAAGTACATGTCGTTTTTGTTCTAAACGACACGACGTGAAGTTTATAAAGATTGCGATTCATGATGTACAGTATAAGCGACGGTAAGTTCCTAAAAAATTAAAAGTATCAAGGATTAGTTATAATCGACAACAATTTAAGATACCAGAGGCATTTTGTTTAAATGATAATGCAATACTCATCGTTCTTGCTTTGGACGACGGTGGTTTTTGAAAAGGACGAAGCGGGATGTTGTTTGCTGATAAGCGACTTCGCAAGTCTAATTAATCTAGAATATGAGCCTCAGGATAAATAACGGATAAAACGCTTTTAAAAAGGAAAATGACATCACCGTGTCGTTTTCTTTACTCGGGACAACAAAAACCCATCCAAAAACCCCCTCAGGATTAAAGAAAAATTGCAAAAAAAATCTACAACCAAATATCGATAACGAGCAGAAAGGGAAAAAAAAAATAGGGGGGGAGTAGGAGTACAACCATACCGTACCGTTGGTTTTGATCGAAGGGCAAGGAGAAGTGAGATGCATTCCTAGTGTTAGAGAATATGATAAGTTATCCAATTCATTTCACCGATTTAAATTTAAAATTTAAATTTTATTATAGTAAAAAAATTTTAAAAACAGTCACATTTAATTTTTTATTATAATAAAAAATTCTCACATAAAATCACATCTTAATTTAAATTAAAAATTAAAATTAAAAAATTAAACGAACTCTAAATTTGTTATTAGGAAATTAGCTTTAGCTAGACCTGTACGGCTGGCATTATACTATTAGTTCCCTTTGTAATTAGATAACAGTATAAATGTACAGAGTTTCTCTTTTTTGAGTTTTTAATTTAAATTTAAATGTAATTTTATGTAAAAAAAATTTATTATAAAAAAAATTAAATATAATTATTTTTAAAATTTTTTATTATAATAAAATTTAAATTGATAAAATAAAAATACCTTAATTAATTGAGTCAATGAATAATTGAATGGTCCGTTTAGTTTGATGATTCGAGTTTTTAATTTGAGTTAATATGTGATTTTATGTGAGAATTTTTTACTGTAATAAAAAAATTATATGTGACTGTTTCTAAGAACTAGCAAAACTCAAAATTTAGAGTATGTTTGGTAGGAAAGAAAAGTAGAAGGAAGGAAGAAGGTGGAGAGATTTTGGGAGGAAAAATACAAATGTAGGCTGTTTGGTATGAGAGAAAAGAGAAAGGAAGAGAAAATAGAGTGAAAAATAATACATATGGGCCCCATCATTTTTTTTCTTTCCACAAGTGGGCAGAAAATGAGGATAACTCATTAAAGTGAGCAAAGTTACTAAACTACAATTTTCTCTATCAACATCCAAGTAAAAAATTTAAGGGTATAAAAGTAATTTACGAGTAATATTTTTTCTTTCCTCTCAATTTAACTTCCAATACCAAATAAGTGAAAGGTAAACTCATTTTCTTTCTATCTTCTCATACCAAACAACATAAAAAAAAATTAATTTTTTTTTCCATCATTACTATTTTCTATCACTTTCATATTTTCTTTATATCCTATTTTATTTCCTTCCTACCAAACAGAGCATTAAACTCGAATCGAAAGGAAAGGGCCGAGAATTCTTCCACAAACTTCTATTTTTCTCTTTCTTCTTTCTCTCTCGACACCTTATATGGTATCGGAGCTCATCATCTGTAATGGAGAAAACACCAGCGACCGCCATTGGAGAAGCTTCTGGTGCAGCAGCAAAGTTCGTTCCTGTCACGTTTAGTCACTTGATCTCGACTAAGCTCGACAATGATAACTACATTCTTTGGCGAAAACAGGCTTTGACGGTGATTCGTAGGTATAAGCTTCAACACTTCTTCGCCATTGCAATTTCTTTCCTCTGATGATGAAGATTTTGGCAATATAAACCCGAATTATCTGGATTGGGAGCAGCAGGACCAATTGGGTGTGAGAGAAGATTGAGTGAGCGATGGATAGAAAGGTTGGAAACCAAAAAAGGGGAAAAAAAAAAAAAAAAAAAAAAAAAAAAAAAATTAAAATGGAGGTTTTGATCGGCTGCCTCTCCACATAATTATTACCAAAGGATTTATGGGGCCCACTAGAAATCCTTCAAACTTCAGCCCTTGGATGCAGCTTTTTTAAAAAAAAAAATCCTTTAACCATAAAGAACCAGTGCACCATCATCATCGGGCCATTAACCAACAAAAAAGAAAAAAGAGGAGGAGCGAAAAAATGGTTTGTGTAGCAACAGCTTCACTCTCGTCCCTCCACCACCTCTCTTCTTCACTTCTCTCCTTATCCTCCCTCTCCCTCCGACCCTCCATACGACATATTCTCCCTCGCGTTTTGTGTTCTCTTTCATCATCCACTTCGGAGTTCAACATCTCCTTCGCTCCGGCCAAGCCCAAACCCCAACCGGAGGCCACGGAGGTCGACTCCCTCTTCGGCGCCGACGGCAGCCAGCTCTTCATCCCCTGGATCATCCGCGGCGACGATGGCAACCTTAAGCTCCAGTCTCACCCCCCGGCGCGCCTCCTCCACGCCATGGCCCACGCAGACACTAAGAACTCCAAGAAGAAGAAGCCAACGGCGGCGGAGAAGAAGAAGAAGAACGATAAAGCCGACAAGAGCGTCGCTGAGCCCAAGTATTCGAAGGCGGCGCGTCGGTTTTACAACGAGAATTTCAGGGAATCCGACCAGAGGCTCAGCAAGGTTCTCGCCGCTGCCGGAGGTAATAATAATCTCTCTCTCTCTCTCTCTGAAGCTTTTATTTCTCGAGAAAATGCAAATGTGTGATGGTCGATGGTGTGAAAAGTGAGTGAGGGAGCGAAATGAATAGAAAATTTATTGGATTGGTGAGAAAAGTTTCGCTGAACACTGGAATTTGTGGTTGCAAAACGGGGAAGAAAAAAAAAATCAGTTGCAGATTGTTTTGTGGATTGGTATAATAACTCAAGAAAGAAAATGGTCGATCGATGGTTTTTGGATAATTTATGAGTTTATTCTTTTCGCAACATAAATGAATTTGTGATGGTTTGATTTTAATATAAACTGTACATATTGATTATCTAGCTTTGTGTTGAAATTTAAGAAATTCGTGTTGCTTTTGAGCGAATGATTTAAATTCAAGCAAATGCAAGTGAATATGAGTGTGATTTTGGAAAGGGACTGAATAATTTTTTGTCCACCTTTGCTGTGAAATTAGGGGCAGCTTCTTGAGCATTTTTAGTAGATTATTGCTTGGACTGCGGACATTGTATGAAATCGAGTTGGATTTGAAGAGATTGTAATTATTATTCTAATTATTATCATTCTTTTGTATTGATATTTAAAATTTTTAAGAATGTATCTCTTTGATTTTTGTAATCTCAAAAATGTCTCTGATCTTTGGATCTTGTATTTGTATGTCTCAGTAGCATCAAGGAGAAACAGCGAGGAACTTATTTTGGAAGGCCGAGTGACTGTTAATGGTTCTGTTTGCAATACTCCTCAGGTCAGCTGGTTCTTTCACGTCTCTTATGATTTCAAATTCTTGCTTTAGCTAATGGAATTTCTTTATGTTACTATATTGTCATTTGTCTGAATGATGAGCAGACTCGAGTTGACCCTGCGAAGGATGTTATTTATGTCAATGGCAATCGGCTTCCCAAGAGACTGCCCCCAAAGGTTTATCTAGCGCTCAACAAGCCAAAGGGGTTTGTTTCTGTCACTTATCCATTTTTGCTACTTTTGTTCTTTTGATCTACTTGGTTTTGATGCTTGGACTGTTTTGTTTTTATTTTATTCCTCCGGATATTAATGTAATTTTGTTTTCACAGGTATATTTGCTCAGTTGGGGATAAAAAATCTGTGATGTCTTTATTCGACGATTATTTAAAGATCTGGGTATGTGAAGCTTGAACTTATGCATACTTTTTTCTTGATCATTTTTTCATGTGAATTTATTACTTATTGCACTAGGAGAGAGAAAAGGACTGTGAGGATCTAATGGTTTGTGAAAGCTAGGATGGAAGTCCTGTCTTGATAGTGGCTTAATTCAATGATAGTTAACTTAAGGGAACACATGGGTGCTATTTTAGTTATTTTCCTCAGCAATCAAGGACCTCTTCCTTTTCTTTGAAGAGAGAAAGTGGCGGCTAGATTCGGAGTTGCTTTCCAGACCAGAAATGATTTGAAAAAGCTTTTGGGTAGAACTCAGTATTCAAGTGAGTCCTAGGGTCTTAGTTTTTTGGCATGTATTTTGTATTTCTTTTCTTGTATCTTGTTTCATCAGGGAGATACCTTATCCTCTTTCTTTGTAATTGATTTATTTAATCATTGAAGTTTTTCTTATTAAAAAAAAAAAAGGGAGATCTAGGGTTTTTTTTTTTTTTTGGGCGGGTGGGGGGGTTGGTTGCGGACTTGGAAGGTTTCTGTTTATATATGAGATGATGCTTTTGTTGAATGTAAGAGTATACATTACTGATAGTTTGCGTTTGTGTTTGCATTTTCAGGATAAAAGAAATTTAGGGCAATCCAAACCGAGATTATTTACCGTTGGTCGGCTTGATGTTGCCACAACTGGGTTGATTATAGTGACCAATGACGGTAAGCGCAGCAACCATCATGTGTTTTAGTATACATATTTGAATTATTATGTATGCATCTAGCTTATTCCCAATGTGATACCATCTCAGGAGATTTTGCTCAAAAACTTTCACATCCTTCATCCAACTTGTCAAAAGAGTAAGGGCTTCTGTAATTCACTTTTTTTTTTTTTAACTGCAGAAAAATCTTGTTTAATGGTTTAAGGTCCAAGCCTTTTATGTCAAACCATGTGAATGAATACTTGTTATACATCTATATTTTTTTTTTTTCTAAACAAAATTTCTGAAGTTGCTGTTTGAGAGTTTATTGGTTATTGGTTTTTCATGTGGAAGTGCTACATGTAAATATTCACATCAGAAGGTTATATGAAGCTGCTAATCATGTTACGCATTTCAATGCTGATGTCATTTTTATTACTTCATCTTCTACTTCAATTCAATGTATCTGCCTCTTTTGTAATTGTAGATACATTGCAACTATAGAGGGAACAGTTAGCAAGAAGCACTTGCTAGTGATCAGTGAGGGAACATTCATCGACGGCGTCCATTGTGTACCAGATTCAGTGGAGTTACTCCCAAATCAGCCAGAAATGCCTAGACCCCGTTTACGTGTTGTGGTATGACATTTATAGTTTTGTAAAACAATTGTGATAACTGTATTCTCATCTACACACACACACACACACACACACAAAAGAGTCCTTTTTTTTTCTTTTTTCTTTTGAGCTCTTATCGTCAATAACTTACTAACCTACAGTGCTGGATCTGTGGAAAATTTATGGGAATTCTATTTATTTCGTAGGTTTGGAATGTGGTATTAAATACTAGTTTTAAACTATTTGATCAGAGCTTAGGTGAAATCCCTCCAAAATGGTACAATAGGGAAACTTAGGCCTCGTTCATTTCACCGATTCGAGTTTTCAGTTTTAAGTTTCTACAGTAAAAAGCTCTAAAAAAATGTTACATCTAACTTTTTTTGCTACAGTGAAAAGCTCTCAGAAAATGTCACATCTCAACTCGAATTGAAAACTCAAATCCGCGAAGTGAACGAGGTCTTAATTGTTAATCCGCTAAGATTTTTCGTCTAGTTAAGAGAATGCATATATTGAATAGAGAACAAGAATCTGCAAGTTGGTAAAGTCCTTTGTATTAACTCCAAGAATGTCCATCTCTAATCGGATTTGAGGTTTTATGGGTTTGAGATAGCTATTTTCTGGGTATTGACAGGTTTATGCTCCTAGAACACACCCAAAAGAAGAAATGAAAAAAAAATTAAAAAAAAAACAAAACTAAAAACAAAAGAGAAGTCTTAAGTTGAGGCATGCAATATACAATGTGTCAATGCTATGTTTTAAGGTTCATTTACGTGCTTTATTCTTACAGGTCCATGATGGGAGGAAGCATGAAGTGCGAGAACTAATGAAAAATGCTGGACTTGAGGTTAGTTTTGACCATGTATTCAGAAAAATTCTTCATTTTAAAATTTTTTGGTTGAACCAACCGTACAAGGTGGGAAAACTATTAGAAGAATGAAAAACTATAAATGGTCGGCCAAAGTTTATACAAAGTCTGTGACATAGCGGTCCTGAAAAATTTCTGCTAACTAATTCAGCAGAAAAGAAAAGAAAATATGTTAACACAGGGCAAATAACATTGATGTAGGAGCCCCCCCTTTTTTGTGAAGGGCTACTAGGGTTTTATCACAGCATAATTGCTATGGATGTCTAATCATCCTTTTGTCTTCTCTCTTTTTCTTTTTCTTTTTTTTAGTCTTTTGTTTTTTTTGTTTTTTTTTTTTTTTGGTGAAGGGCCATTAGAAGTTGAAAACTTTGTTATTTCGAGTTTGAGCATTATTGACATGATATGTTGGAGTTATTATTTGGAAAATGATTGTTCCTCTATCACTATTTCAATTATGCTTATGTTACTTCTTATGTTTCAACTTAATCCAGATTCATTCATTAAAGCGTGTACGAATTGGTGGCTATCGACTTCCATCAGATCTTGGGTGAGTTACTTTGAGAACACCTATTATCATATCAAGAGTGCCTTTTGTTTCTAATATTGTTTCCTCAGAAATGTTTACATTCATTTTAGTAATATCTCGAATGGTAATCATGTGAATTTATGAACCACGATTGTTGGTTTTGTAATCCTACGCACACAATGTGCCACTTTTAAAAAAATGTATTTACAATGATTGGATTTTAGAGTGTGCTTTTTGTTTCTTATTGTAACGTACTGAATATCATTTAGAGCCCGTTTGGTTCATGCATTTAAACTAGTGATTCTTGATTTTGGTATTTGAAATTCAATTTTTTTGTGAGAGAAAAACACTGTAGCAGAATCAAAATCATGAGTTTAAACGCATGAAACAAACAAGCCTTTAGTGCTGGTGTAGTTCGTTTAAGGAGTTTGCAAATGCAATCCTCATACCATTCCATGATTTAGTGCTAGTCTAATTATTTGTTAATTCAGGCTCGGGAAGCACGTCGAGCTAAAACAAGGTGATCTGTCGGCTCTCGGTTGGAAGAGTTAGGGCAAGTCACTGCTTAACTGCTGTTCAGCATCCTCAATCTTTCCAGTAGTCACTTCAGACGTCAAGGTGTCAAAGTCCATTGGCCGATTCGCCGATGCCTTGTGGGTTAGAATTGCTGATTTAGATCTCATACCTCATTCATAGCACAATGATTGGATTTTTGGTGTGGATTTATCGTCTAGTCTATAATGAACGCAAGGTTATACTACAGCTACTGACAGAATAAGAGATTTGTCCATTTCTGGTGCAGAGTTTGATGTAAAACCTGCCATGTGAAAATTACTTGGTTGTAGGGTCAATCATATCTCAGCTCTATTCGGATGTTGCTAAAGATTGACAATAACTTCTGACCAAAATGGGCTCTAGCTGAAAGTTCATTTGTCATCTGCTAGAGATCAGAAGTCGTAAAGTTCTTACTCTGAAATGCGGAGTCAAAATAGAATCATTTTCATACCGAAGGATTTATGTTTGGTGTTTTTAATCTTATTCTGCCAAGGATTCAGCTTGTGCTTTATTTGCATAAAGCTGTGGCCTTATAAATGTGGGGTGAAGCTCTTTTTTTTATTTCTTTTATTAATTTTTTTTATTTCTTTGGCTGCTAGTAAGGTAAGGCCCATTTCCATGTGCATTGAGAACCGAAAGCCAATTATTGAAAAATTAGCCATCGTGATTTTCTGCTTTATTAGTCCCATTGTCCTTTCTGTCTTAGACATAGAAAGAAGTTGGTTTGAACCGGACCACATTCGAAAATTGAGAGTAATCATGGAGAAAACCATATGCAAAGTTAGATCATCATTCCTTTTTTTTTTTTTTCCTGAACACCTAAAATTACATGTTTGTTTCATAAGTTTAAATAAAAAATTAAATTAAATTTTTAATGGGAGAAAATAACGTAGCAAAAAGATTTGAATTATGATTCTATCACTTTTTCTATTTTTGTTTTTAAATACTGAATGTTTCCAAAAGTTGCATTTTAGGACCAAAATAATGAAAATAGTTTCTATTAAAAAATGACATGATAATCTGATCAAAATTGGTTTTACCAAACGTACGTTGTTGCTGAAAATCTCTTGTAATAACACCAATACCAAACCGTTCCCAAATCAGTTAGAGCAGCTAAAGCTAAGAATTGAGATTGACGTAAAATATCAACAGCAGCATGTCTCTTTTCCCTGTACTTGAAGAAATTTCTTCTCTTTTTACCCCTTTTTTCATAGGGAAGAAGAAATTGAAATAAATTAATTAGCTTGTTATTTAATAAAATTTTCAGAATTTTCATAAATCTCATTTAGGGAAATAAAAACCAGAGAGAAGTTCCGACCACTATAACACATTAACACAAATTTCCTAAACCTTGGAATAGAATACTCCAAAGGTAGGATTTATGACTCATTCAATTCGTTGATTTAAGTTTTTAATTTGAATTAAGATGTGACTTTATGTGAGAGTTTTTAACTGTAACAGAAAAAGTTAAAAGTAACTTTTATGAGAGCTTTTAACTGTAATAAAAATAGAATTAAAAATTTAAATCGGTAAAATAAACGAGACTTTAGTATTATTATGCAAAAACTTGTTCAAATAACTACATGCATGCACTTATGCTATTCCCTAAAAAAAATGTCGGTATTTGAACAATTCTGATAGGGACATAAAGCATAAGAAATACAAGAGAAACGAATAAACTTCAAATCAAATGATACTTTCCAAAAGGATAAAATAAAGGACTTAATCAAGGGATTTATATAGACTTTGGTTGTGATTAGTAATTTGTAATCCAATGATAATTTTGGTTTTGTTGGTTATGTTTGACCCATGTACCGAATGGCAAAGACCAGCTTGCATTGCCGGCCAAATAATAAATACAACGAAACAACACCAACAAACAATTCAAATAACTGTCACTCTGACATCCTCCAACTCATTTCCCTTCACTATCACAATCATCAATTTAGCTTTTTTCAATTGGATTGGTCTAACATTAATTTCAATTGTCATCTTCTTCCTCTTCCTTTTTTTTCTTCTTTTTCTTTAAATTTGAAGCTCTAGACAATTAAATTTAAATTTTTTTTGTTTGTTTCGTGAATTCAAATCATAATTTAATTACAGTTTTTTCTCTCATAAAAATTTAAATTTAATATTTTTTAAAAAAAATGGCATAGTCAGATAAAAATTTGATAGCCTAAAATAATGTCCTATTCACAGAGTTTTAGATCGGTTCAAAATAATATTCAACAGTGCACCCTATTTTTCCTACCTATGTAACCTATCAAAGAATTATATATATATATATATATATTTTCCGAGGAAAAGAAATGAGCTACGAATAAATGGTCAAGCACCGCAGTATAATATATATATATATATATACATATATATTTGAAAGAAATGAAATTAAAAAAAGTGGTTTAAAAGTTATTATTGGTTTTTTTTTGTGTTTTTTTTTAAATAACGGTATTTTCTCTTTTTTAGAAATACGGTGTATTTTTTTATTTAGAATATTGATGTTCTTTATTTATCATCTATTAAATTTAATCAAAAGTCAAATAAAATTGAATAAATAATATAGATCCGACAGTTAATAAATAAATAATACCGGTGTAAAAAATAAAAAGAAAATTAGAGAAATTTTTTTTTATATAAAAAAAAAAGGAAAGTTAGTGGTTTAAAGGTTCGGTAGGTCGCATCTAGCTCTAAGAGGTCAAACATTTGTGTAAATGCCTTTTGATAAGTGAAAATGGGACGGCAAACCTTTTGTTGTCCTAACCATTAACATATTGAAAACGACAGACAAATGATATGCACAAGCATCCACACATAAAAAGAAAATGTCTATTAAATAGAAAAAATATATATGAGTTCTACCTCTCCGAGGGTTTTTTTTTTTTTTTATTGAAATGGGAGGGTTAATTTTCAGAAATATATATATATATTCTTTTCTCGTTCATTAATGACTTGCATAACAGGAATTTGGCTTTTGCAATTTTGATTAAGACATGATTCAATCTTAGGTCATCTCTTTTTGCAGTGTTCAAATGATAGTCTAGATATTTAGATAATATCTTTTTGGTCGGATACGTGTGGGGGAGGGAAGGTTACACTGCATATGGTTTGTCCAAAGATAGCAACCTGATAAAGCATAGACATGCTAGATTTTTTTTTTTTTTTTTTTTTGGTGGCATATTGATATATTCAGTAACAATATTATTGCATGCTTCTCGGAAATGAACCCCAAATAATGTTTTTTTTTTCCCTTCCCTTTTTTTCTTTTTAAGCTATAAAGTGGGCATGTGCTTTATTAAGATACAATTACGTCTAACATGGTCTTGAACAATATTATCTCATGATTGCAGGCATAAATAAGTGATAAAATCCACACCCGACTCACCTGAGGTACAAGTTTAAATCCTCCATTTTCATATTTTCTTCTTTAAAATTGAGATGTTCAAATGTTTGGTGTGTACCGAGATCTTCAAAACCTTGTAAGAGCAATACCAATACATTTATACACATTATTTTTTGTTGTTGCATGCTTAATGTAGCAATATATTCACATATCTTGTGCAACATTAAATTCACACATCTTAATATAGGTTTAGACTTTCAGATTACGAACGAAAAATAAATAGGTGAGTTTTAAATTGAGCATCACTAACGGAAAAAAGGGACAATGCATGTGCATTGTCTAATAACACAATAATTTTATTTCTTAGTTCTTTCACCGGAATTTTCTCCAGTATTTTCTCTTTTTTTTAAATATTAGTGTTTTTTACTTTTTAATATTTTTTATTTTTTAACAATTAAATTTATATTAAAATTTATTTATTTTATATATTTTTTTAATTTAATGTAATTTTAATTAAATTTAACAAAACAAGAACATTTTAATATTTTAAGTTTCTGGCAAAAGCATCATAGAAAACTCTTGGGACCCGCACCCATGAAATTCATTTTAGTTGCCAAAGGGCTTAATAAATACTTTTGTTTTGTACTTTCACCCGTCAATCACTTTCGCAACCAAATGTTAGGCACCCAAGAAAAGGCAACATTTATGGTAGGGCAAGCCTTTTTGCCCCCTACCGGTAGGGTAAGTAAAATGTGGGTTGACTACTCTTTACATTGGCTATCCCTGCGGTTCAACAAAGAAAAACGTGGACCTTATCGCATCCGAACTAAAGGCTTGTTCATTATATTTTTTAAGTTAAGGTGATTTGTGTTTATATTTTAATTTAAATTACGGTATATTTAAGTATAATTTGAGTTATAATTTTAATTTGAGTTTGTGTTTAGATGTGTACATTTTGAATTATAATTTGAATTAAAAATTTATTTGAGTTTGTGTTTGAATGAGTCAAAACTTAAATTTGTATTTAAATAGTATTTTAATAAAAACTCAATGGTTATGGAAAATTTTAATAAGGTATATGGATGAGGTTTTATTCGTCTCTTCGTTGTAAACGTATAGAAAAAAATCATCTCAATCGGAATTAAAACGAAAAAGTTATGGCGTTTTTAAGAATAGAAAAAATATTATTCATTAACTTGAGTTTGAGTTTAAAAACTTAAGTTGAAAGAGGAATTTGAACTCAGATTTTAGCCATAAACTTAAGTTAAAACTCAAATTTTACAAAAGAACATGAACTTGAATAAAGTTGGGGTTGTTCTTTTACGACGAAACTCAGAAAAAATTTGAACTCGAGTTACAACGGGGTTGTTCTTTTGCATTTTTGAGTTAGGCATTCTTGAGTGAAGATCTTGAGTGATAACTTAATTTGAAGTTGTAACTTGAGTTTGTGTTTGGTTGTGTACATTTGAGTTATGGTTTGAGATAAGAATCTTTTTGAGTTTGTATTTGAGTGAGTCAAAACTTGAATTTGTATTTAGATAGTATTTTAATAAAAACTCAATGGTGATGAAAAATTTTAATAGGGTATATGAGTGGGGTTTTATTCGTCTTTTCGTTGTCAACACATAGAAAAAAATCATCTCAATTAGGATTAAAACGAAAAAGTTATAACATTTTTAAGAATAAAAAAAATACTGTTCATTAATTTGAGTTCGAGTTTCTGAACTTTAGTTGAAGGAGAAACTTGAACTCAAGTTTTAGTCCCAAACTCGAGTTCAAACTCGAGTTCAAACTTAAAAGAACATGAACTTGAATAAAGTTGTAACTCGAGTTGCATTTTTTGAGTTTTTGAGGGGTTGTTCTTTTACATTTTTGAGTTAGAGTGACTTGAGTGATGATCTTGAGTTATAACTTAAATTGAAGTTGTAACTTGAGTTTGTATTTAGATGTGCACATTTGAGTTATGATTTGAATTGAAAATCTTTTTGAGTTTATGTTTGAGTGAGTCAAAACTTAAATTTGTATTTAGATGGTATTTTAATAAAACTTAATGGTGATAAAATTTTTTTTAGGGTATATGGGTGGGGTTTTATTCATCTTTTCGTTGTGAATGTATAGAAAAAAAAATGATCTCAATCAGAATTAAAACGAAAAATTTATGACATTTTTAAAAATAAAAAAAACATTGTTCATTAACTTGAGTTCGAGTTTATGAACTCGAGTTGAAGGGAAAACTTGAACTCGAGTTTAGTCCCAAACTCGAGTTCAAACTCGAGTTCAAACTCAAATTTTACAAAAGAACATGAACTTGAATAAAGTTGTTACTCGAGTTCAATTTTTTTTGAGTTTTGTTGTAAAAGAACAACCATAACTTTATTCAAGTTCATGTTTATTTGTAAAATTTGAGTTTGAACTCGAGTTTGGGGCTAAATTCGAGTTCAAATTTCCTCTTTAACTCGAGTTCATAACTCGAACTCAAGTTAATGAACAATATTTTTTCTATTCTTAAAAATGCTATAACTTTTTCGTTTTAATTATGATTGAGATGATTTTTTTCTATGCATTCACAACGAAAAAATGAATAAAACCCCACCCTATACCCTATTAAAATTTTTCATCACCATTGAGTTTTTATTAAAATACTATCTAAACACAAATTTAAGTTTTGACCCACCCAAACACAAACTCAAAAAGATTCTCAATTCAAATCATAACTCAAATGTTCACATCTAAACACAAACTTAAGTTACAACTTCAACTTAAGTTATAATTCATACTTAACTCAAGATCATCACTCAAGTCACTCTAACTTAAAAATATAAAAGAACAACCCCGTTGTAACTTGAGTTCAAACTTTTTTTGAGTTGGGGTACAACCTTCACTTCCTACTTAAATTCAATACTGTAGATTTTCAACCCATTCATTCTTTCCTCCGCACCATTTGTGTAGGGCTGGCGATCCGGGTAGTGACACGACAACACGACTTGAAACCCGCATGAAGTTAGCGAGTTTAAATTTACTATAAATGAGTTTGAGTCATAATCTGGTTGACATGATTAATAAATGAGTTGAGTTATGATTGACCTCCTAACACGAATTGACACGATTAACTATATATGTCATCTACAATATAATGATATGTAATATAACATGAAAGTTTATATGACATATTAAATATAAATAATGTAAATTTTAATATTTGTAAGTAAAGTTCATTTATTTTTTAACGTAAAAGATAAATTGATCAATAAACATGTTAAATCTATCATGATCGTGTTAAATAAATAATTATTATATTAATTATTTATTTAATATAGTAATTTAAACGAGTTATATTGGTTGACATGATTAATACGATTAATAAATTAGTCATGTTTGAGTTGACATTTTAACATATTTAATAAACATATCGTATTTGAATTGATATTTTTTAACACGATTAATAAATATATTGACATGAATACAATCCGTTAATACGAATTGCCACCCTTACTTTCAAGAGCTAGTCTGAATTATTATTATTATATTTTTATAAACTTATGAAGAATTTCATCGGGTAATATGAACATGTCTTCATATTATCGCAAGAAAAAAAAAAAAAGTTCTCACACCTGCACGAAATACCTCACACCTAGGTTCGTATACGTATCCGATTAGTCTTCCACAGCCGGGAGGTGAATTTAGACGAACGAAGTGAGCATCTGACAGTGAAGGATGAAATTTCCATACCCAAACCTATATAAGTTCCATTATCTCCAATTACTTAATGTTTAGTTGCTTGTGATGGTTTCGATCTCATGGTTACCAGTAGGCACAGAACGGTGTGTCCCTTCGTTTTCTGTTTGATTTGTCTCTAAGTTTTTTTTAATGGATTTGTGTGAAGTATTTTCACAAAAATAATTTAATCTAATTGCAAATCCTTATGAGAACAATAATCCCCACCGGAACCACCTCTTTCTCGACCCCTCGCCTCCGTCGCCTGCCCCTCCACTGACGTCGGCTTGGGCATAGCCATCGTCCCCTGCCTCTTAATGATGCTGCCAAATCCTTATGGGTATGAAGTTGGCATTTGCGAATGGAGCTAAGGAGGGGGGGGGAGAGGGGGGTTTTTTTTTTTTTTTTTTTTTTTTTTTTTTTTTTTTTTTTTTTTTTCTAAATGTGAAATTCATTTCGACACAAACAAAGGCAGAAAGCAGATCAACGGCCACAGAAACAGAAGAAGAAAAGTAAGGAAGCTACAAACTAAGAAACCACAGACCCAGAGAGGTAACCAACGAAAGAACAGAGATAACAACCCAGGACTTTTGATGTAAATAAATGAAGGTTCGATTTGAGTTTTTAATTTAAATTAAAATATGATATTTTTAAAATTTTTTTAATTATAATAAAAAAATTAAATGTGATATTTTTTTTAAATTTTAAATTATAAAAATTTAAATCTATAAAATAAAAAAAAAAAATTTTTATGACGTGAGACTCACGCAGCATACAACTAAGCATATCTATTTTTCTTTTTTAAATTTTTAGTGGGCCCCACCGTAATTATTAAACTCAAAACGCTCTCAATCTCAAGCCAAAAGTGAGAAATCAATATTGAAACAACGGAGTAATTTTAACCGTTTGATTTTCAATGGAATACTTTTAAGTCTTGTTTAACAATTTGAGTTCTTAATTTTAAAATTTTACGGTTAAATTTTTAAAAAAAATATTAATTTAAATTAAAAATTTAAATATGTAAAACGTATTAAGTCTTAATAACGTGCTCTACCGCTAGTTAAAAAAAGGCTGCTCTACCATAAAGGCTTGCAAAAGGGCAAGAAAAGTAGGAAAACAGCTTTTTTTTTTTTTTTTCTGCTTGATGGAAAGAAAAGAATTTGTGTTAATGTAAACACGTACTAAAACACAAGAGTCAAGGCAGGAGAGAGAGAGAGAGAGAGAGAGAGAGAGAGAGAGAGAGAGAGAGAGAGAGAGAGAGAGAGAGAGGCATGGTCCATAAATACAATTACGAGTGAAAAAGCGCCTTTAATGAATTCAAACAAATCCTAAAGGGCACAAAAAAGAAAAAAAGAACAAGAGGGAGAAAAGAAGTAAAAATCCACAAATCCAAAAGCTAGTGACTTTTTATAAGTGAAAAAGGAAGTAATAATTGCCGCAGACAAACCTTAAAAAACACTAAACTTTTACATAGCTTCACGTTCATCACAGTTGAATGAATGAACCAAAACCCAAAAATAATAGAGAGAAAAAAAATTAAAAAACAAAGAAAGAAAAAAAAAAGAGAATGTTTCAAAGACAAAATTGTACATGATAATGCGAACGCGGGAACCATTTTCCCATTAAACGAATAAAATAATTGCTCTCTCTTTCTGAGTCGTGCCGGCCTCAAACCATTTTTCTCTTTTTCTCTCTCTACAATAAAATGATAGAGAGAGAGAGAGCTTTAATTGTTCTTCTCTTTCTCTCTGACTCTGTGAAGCTCGCGAAGCGAATTTAATGGCTTCGGCTTTAAGGTCTTCAATGGCGACGACAGGACATCATAGTAATAGTAGTGGCAGATTTGAGAAGCAACAAGCTTCCTCTTTTACTTCGTCGTCTTCTTCTTCTTCTTCGGTGTCTGGAGTTTCTAGCAGAGGAAACGGCGTTGCCAATCGTACTAAAGCTCCTTCTCCTTCTTCGAGACGCTCTGTCACTCCCAATTCCAGAACTCGCTCTTCTTCCGAATGTGCACTAGGTGAAAAAAAGTCCCAACTTCTCTCTCTCTCTCTCTCTATATATATATATATACACACATGTATGACTCTATGTACATTATGAAGTGCGACATTGTAAATAAGTGTACTTGTAGCTGTGTTGTTGTGCCTGGTTCTTGTTATGTTTTTCTTTTCTGGATTATTGATACTTTAACCTTACGAGTTACAACCTTCAAATGAGTATCTTTTACTTTTGTTCTTTTTTTTTTATTTGTTTTTGTTTTTTGTTTTGTTTTGTTTTTTTGTTTTTTTGTTTTTGTTTTTTTCTGGTGAGTGAACTGGCTGCTAATTGTTCGAACAAATATTTTGTATATGTTCATACTCTTTAGTTTGTGAGTTTCTTATGGTTTTCTTATGCGTAATTATTTCTGATGATGCACGATCGAACTTCACTTCTCTTTCTTTCGTTTGAAAGTTTTTTATTTTTTTATTTTTATTATTTTTTTTAACATTGATTAATGTGTTGTTCTAGAAAACTAACTCATGGACTTTTTCCCCCCCTCGAAACTTCTATATTTGTGGCAGATTCTGAAAGGGTGAGAGTTGCAGTCAGAGTCCGACCAAGAAATGCTGAGGAACTACTCCCAGAATCTGATTTTGTCGAATGTGTTGAGTTGCAGCCAGAGGTGAATAAATTTGCCACCAAGAGGAAATTAAAGGAAAAAGAAAAGAAGGAGCATTCTCATAGTTGACCAGTTAAATCATGTTTGGTTCCAATTATTGACTTGCATAGTTGTTGTTATCTCAATAAATAACACTATAAGTTTCCTCTGCAATAGTTTTTGTCTCTCTCAAAATCAAATAAGCATGCTTATTTTCTTGTGCAGCGACAAGAATGTTTAGGCTAAAATACTTATTTCTCTTTTGCAGCTAAAGCGACTGAAGTTGAGAAAAAACAATTGGACTTCCGAATCCTACAGATTCGACGAGGTTTTTACTGACACCGCCTCTCAAAGGCGTATTTATGAAGCTGTGGCAAAACCTGTAGTTGAGGTAAGTTAACTTCCAAGTTCCACCACGATACAGTATTCATGAAATGTGAGTGAACAGACAATTTGATCAAATTAGAATAACAAACAAGATACAATAGTTGCTTGTTTGGGGTTCACAAATATAGTTTTTAAAATGCTTAATGTGTGTTTGTTCACGTAGTAATTTTGTGTTTGGTTAGTGTAGCGGAAATCTTCCCTTTTGTGGTTGTCTTTTAAAAAAGTAGTCTTTATGGTAACTTTGTAAATGAAATTTTTGATAAACTTTGTGCAGAGTGTATTGAATGGATATAACGGAACAGTTATGGCTTATGGTCAAACGGGTACCGGAAAAACTTACACTCTTGGAAAATTAGGTAAAGATGACACGTCTGAGCGTGGTATAATGGTCAGAGCTTTGGAGGATATACTTTCTAGTATATCTCCTGCTTTTGATAGTGTGGAAATTTCCTATTTGCAGGTAATATTCTCTATGTTACAGTAAGACTTGCTTCTAATGCCTAATTTTAAAATCATCATAGACATGGTTTTCCTTAATGTTCTGAGCAATTTTCTTTGCCAAACTCTACTATTCATCGACTTGAAATTGTTGACCTGAAAACGGAACAACTCTACCTTCAATAGGAACACTGTAAACATTGTTGACCTGAAAATCGAACAATTCTAGCTTCGATGGGAACACTGTATATTTAAAATTAGTGTGGACAAATATGAGATAAACATGTAACATAAAGCAAAATTTAGGTTTGTACATGACTAATGGACAGCAGAAAATGAAATTCGATGGGAGTGATTCATCCACGTGTTCTATAAGGACATAATGATGACAACAAGCAGATGTTAATGTAGGCCATAACCTGGAATTTATGTTTTCCCTTATTCAATGAAAGAAAGATGCAACAAGTACACACACACAAGCACATGAAATCTCTATTAGCATTTTACTTATGTACAATCACAGTGAATGAACCTTCTTAATATGTACATAACAAACCTCAAGAACTTACTGTTTCTCAGACTAATTGTGTAGAAGATGAGACTTATTTTTGCTTATGATGGTAACTTGTACCAGTTGTATATGGAATCTATCCAAGATCTACTTGCACCGGAGAAGATTAATATCCCCATTAATGATGATCCCAAGACTGGGGAGGTGTCACTGCCTGGTGCTTCAGTGGTCAAAATTCAAGACCTTGATCACTTTTTACAGCTGTTACAAATAGGTGAGACAAATCGCCATGCAGCTAATACTAAGCTGAACACGGAGTCGTCACGCAGTCATGCAATTCTTATGGTGAGTATATTAAGTGACTGGATTTTGCTATTTAGATCCCTTACCTTCAAGTTTGTAGGTGATACTTTCTTTGTTTTTTATTTATTTATAATAGTTCAGATCTGAGCTCATTCATTGTTCACGACTTACATGTTCTACAGGTTTATGTTCGAAGACCTGTCCATGAAAATGCAAAAGATGGACCCACTTCACAGGAGAAGGTCTCTAGTTCTGGTAGCAATGGCATACCTGTGGTTCGAAAAAGCAAGTTGCTGATTGTTGATCTTGCAGGGTCCGAGAGATTAGATAAATCTGGTATGATGTTGATGCTATAACTATAAAGCTAGACTTCAGACCTGCATATCCAGTACCTCTAATTTTTTTTAAACCTTATTTTTGTATTTTGATTTTCCTTTCAACCTCATATGAACTAAATCACTCAAACATTTTCTTCACTATACTTATTCTCGATTTCTTTTCGAAAGTTTGCTATTGTGGATGCTATATTATTACACTGGATAGTATTATTTGTATAGGAAAGTAATTCATCTTACTGGCTTTTGCTCTTGCTATGGTAAATTTCTAAATTGGCGGGCTTTCAGGTTAGTCCATGATACTATTGTTTATAGCATGCACATTTCTTATTTGGCAGGGAGTGAAGGCCACATGCTTGAAGAGACGAAGTTCATAAATCTCTCTCTTACTTCTCTTGGGAAATGTATAAATGCGTTAGCTGAAAACAGTCCACATATACCTTTCAGAGAGTCTAAGCTGACAAGATTGCTTCGCGATTCATTTGGAGGTCATTCCAAACATTCTTTTATTTTTTTTCCTCCATTCTTTATTATTTTGACTTCTCCACTGAATATAACACCGAAAAATTTCTTTAGTAACATTAGGCACTTCAACTAGGGTTGCAATACTCACTTCAGAGTTCAGATATTAATATAGTTATATCAACAGTAAGCTTTGATGATTATTTCCTGTGGATTTATCTGGCTGTAGAATCTGCTAATGGAGCTGCAACGTTACTTTTATTATTATAGGCTCTGCAAGGACTTCACTTATAGTAACAATTGGCTCCTCAGCACGACATTATGCAGAGACTACCAGTACGATAATGTTTGGACAAAGGGTGAGCTATTTTAAAACCTCATTTTGAAATAACTAGGAGTTTCTGTTATCTACATGTATGTTATTTTGTTGCTTTAACATCTCAAGTTTTTGATTTCTTCTTAGAGATCTTAGATGGATTATTTACACCAATAATAACTCTTTCAGCAACCCAATATTAAATAAAGTTTTAATTTCTTGTTTTCTTGCTTGTAGAATTAAATTTTGTCTTATTACATCTTGCACTTGTTGGTTTCTTTGTGATAATTCTCAAGTGTGGTTGATTGACATCGACATGTGATTTCCAGTGTCATTTCTGGTTTCTATTTTTAAGGCCATCAGTGTTACAAGCAGAAAGCTAACTTTAAGTTAATTTAGCTTAACCGTAAGATTCAAACCTCTTGATACCAAATTTTGTGTTGACTTGTTTTCACAGGCTATTAAAATAGTAAACACAGTAAAACTTAAGGAAGACTTTGATTACGAAAGCTTATGTCGGAAGCTCGAAAACCAAGTAGACCATCTCACAGCAGAAGTTGAAAGACAGCAGAAGTTGGGGGATGATGATAGAAATTTGTTGGAAAAACAGCTGAGAGAGTGCCAAGAGTCTTTTGCTGAAGCCAAAAAGAACCTAATTACAAGGTCCGAGGTACTTATCTTTTCCTTGTAATAATTTCTGATCTCATTAGACTACTTGTCCATCTTCACATTTGTGTGTCTTACTTTCTAGTAATTGACTGAGCTGGTATCAACTAGTTCTCACTTCCAAAATCTTCCCTATGCTTGCAGTTTCTAGAGAAGGAAAATACTCGTCTAGAGCTGGAAGTGAAAGATATTTTAAATGAATTGAAACAACAACAAGATCAGAACGATTTAATGCATGATAAGATTGTACAGCTAGAATTGAATTTAAAAGAAAGAAAGGTATTTCCCTTTCTTTGAGATGGAGATAGTACTTTGGCCTCATTCAATTACCCCATGGTTATTCTTCTTCTTCTTCTTCTTTGTTTTTTGTTTGTTTGTTTGTTTGTTTGTTTGTTTTTTTTTTTTAAATAACCTGTGTTAGTAGTCTTTTGATATATCTTCATAGTTGATGTATGAAAACTACAACCTCAAATATCTCCACGTGTTTGTATTATTGTATTAAGTTCTTCTTTTTCTTTGTCAAATATATTTTTCTATATCAGCACAAGTATTTATGTTGCTTTACTTGTTAGTAGCAAAACCAGCTTGAGAGTTCTACGTATCAGAAAGTACTGGCTGACACCACTCAGATGTATGAGAAAAAAATGGCAGAGTTGGTTAAACAGCTAAAAGATGAGCAGACTCGTGCTGAAATTGTAGACGAAGGATTAGATGCACTCAAGAAGCTCCTCAATGATAGTCAAAGGACTATTAAGGTAACTTATTTATGTTTTCGTTGTTAGCAATGAGGGTTTAAAGGTTTCTGTTTGCAATTTATCAAGTTCAAATAAGATTTCATGTTCAAGGAATCACATGTTACTTGTTCAATCAAAGGAATCACATGTTACTTGTTCAATCAAAGCTTGCAAATGCTATTTATTTTATCTTCTATTTGATTATTTTCTTTCCATTTCAACTGTTTAATCCTCAGCATAACATTTTGCAACATAAGCACTGACCACAAAGCTGTCCTTTTTTACTCTTAGCAACATGAGATGGAAAATTCAAGATACCAGAAAGCACTATTAGATACTACTCAGATGTATGAGAATAAAATAGCAGAGCTGAGCAAGCAATTAAAAGATGAGCAGAGCCATTCTGAAATGCTAAAGGAACAATTGGATTCCGTTAAGAAGCTGCTTAGTGAAAATCAAGTTTCCATGCAGGTAAACTTTAACCCTGTTGTAGATATATGGAAGATTTCATGTTGACTTTTGTTGTTGATTTTTTTGCAGCATGTTTTATGCTCGTTTATAATTATAAATATTAATTAATTGTAAATAATAATAATAATATACTTTTTTCCGCTAGTGTAGACCTTAAAGTAAAAATCAGTTAAAGAATTTGGATTGCAGGTGTTGTTGAAAAGGGTTCCAGACTATTTTATAAAATGCAAATGAATAAATAGATAAGTTATTTTCTTTGATAAACCATTTGGAAGGAGGCCTTAAATGGTATGCATCCTCTCTTTGACTTCTTACACTCCATTCTCATCCTTTTCCATTATAATAGTAGTTTAGGAGGCAAAAAGACGTATCAAGACTCGAGTAGAATCCTGAAGTGAGGGGTTTATATCTTAATGATTTGTTGAAAATATCTATTTGCATTCTGTACTCTTTTTAGTTTCATATAAAGCTATAATATTTTTGTTGTAAATCTAGGAGCAGAAAGAGATTGAGAAGCTTTGTGGGAAGTTACAAGAAACGTGTCAGTTGCATGAACAAACTCTAAATGAACTTCAATCGTTGAAATCAGAGTACAAGGATCTATTAGAAAACAAGGTACGATTGACATGGATCCTATTTGCAAGGTTGAGTTTCTTCTCTTCAAATTAGATTACTCTTCTATTAGCTCATCATGTTGTAGTCCTTATTTATGCTAAGATTAATCTTGTACCATTGACTTATTAACACTTCTTGTATGAACGAAATTATATTTCAAAAAGGTGACAATAACCGAGGAACTTCAAACCGTGAGGCAAAGATTTTTAATTGAAGAAAAGCAGAGGAAAACAGTGGAAAACGAGCTAGTCAAGCTAAAGATGGCTGTACCTGAAACGGAGAATGATTTTGAGGTAAGGTTTTCTTCTTTAGCTGAAAGATTTTGAGGCAAGTTTTATGCATTTAGGGATATATGCGTTTTGGCAGTAAAGATCTTACAATTGATACACTCAGGATAAGAAGTTGCATACGAAAGAAAGTATATGCAAAGTACCTTCTGCATTTGGGAGTCCAACAAGGTTAGAAAAGTCAATTCCCCTGAAGGACACGTTTTCTGGTCAGAGAGCTACAATTGCAAAGATATGTGAAGAAGGCAAGATATTTTTATGTCACATAAATTTAAGTAGAGTTTCAAGCAAATTATCTTTATTTGCAAATTGACTTATTGAGATATATTGATTTTAAGTTGCTTGGCTTCACAAAATTCAGTTGGCCTTCAAAAGATATTACAACTGTTGACATCCGAAGACCCAGATGTTCAAATTCATGCTGTGAAGGTGGTGGCCAATCTTGCTGCTGAAGGTGCAGCTCACTTGCCTGATATCTATATATTAGTAGATACATGTTTATCTCTTTCGCTCTCTCTCTCTCTTTCTCTCTCTCTCTCTCTCTCTCTCTCTCTTTATGGACATTCCGTCCATTTACTTGCAAGCTATACAATATGTTTGAATAAAGTAGCTAGAAAATTAAAGTAAAAGAAAAACTTGTGGTCAAAGAAAAGAAAATATTGATTTTCAGGCAGGAGATTTGTCCTTTGGAATTTGCTTCTGCTTTTGAATTGAGTCTTTATGAACCTTCCTCTGCTAATCATGAATCTTTCATTTCTTATCATGAACATTTGATTGCATATGGTATGGTATGCAACAGTCCTAAGTTCTCTCTCTTTTTTTTTTAAAACCAGATATTAACCAGGAAAGAATAGTGGAGGAAGGTGGTTTAGATGCTTTGCTTATGCTGTTACGATCATCGCAAAATGCAACTATTCTTAGAGTGACTTCTGGGGCCATTGCGAATTTGGCAATGAACGGTAATATTGTTTTCCGACTCAGTTAATTTCCCTTGTGAATATGTAATGTGGTAACCTACCTTCCTCCATTGGACATGTTTACACTGTCATTGATCTGAATGGCAGGTATTAACATACTAATCTAAGTTTATTCTTAAGACTATCCTCGTAAAAGGTGTTTGTTACATAATCTGAGTATCTAGAGTGTAAGGAGAAAAGGCCTCAGTAGTGAAAAAGAAACCAAATTAATTATGAATTGTAGAGTCGTTATTCCTTACTATCCTAGGGCACTTGTTCACTTTCTGTTAATTTCTTGTTCTTTGAATCGTCAGAGATGAGTCAAGGCCTAATCATAAGTAAAGGTGGAGCTCAACTATTATCAAAGACCGCTTCCAAGACAAATGATGTACAAACTCTTAGAATGGTTGCTGGTGCACTTGCTAATTTATGCGGAAATGGTAACCCGTGATCTGTCTTGCTGTAGTTTTTCCAATTTTTGACACTTCATTGCGTTTTCTCATCTCATAAGCATTCATTAATGTTAATAATCAATTTTTATTAAACAAATTACTATTTTTTATTAAGAGGTTTTGTTGTGGTACAGAAAATCTACACATGATACTAATTGAAGATGGAGGTGTGGAGGCACTCTTGGGAATGGTTAGATGTGGGAGCAGTGATGTGATTGCACAAATTGCTAGAGGAATTGCAAACTTTGCGAAATGTGAATCCCGCGGAGTAATCCAAGGTTAGGGGATGGAGGTTGTCCGTTTGTAATTTACCAGTCGCGAATTACATGTGACATTAAGTGCTAAAAAAATTTGCAGGTCATAGGAAAGGTCGTTCGCTTCTAATAGAAGATGGTGCCCTTACTTGGCTACTAGCCAATTCAAATACTAGCTCGGCTACAACTAGACGCCATATCGAGCTTGCTCTTTGCCATTTAGCTCAAAATGGTAACTGATCACTGGGATTGGATGCTTCAACATGGATAGTTGAAATTTTGTCATTATTTGTTAATACTTGGAATTTATGAACTCTTTTATGCCATCCTTTTTTTCCCCCTTGTGTAGGTCCTTTAACATAGTGTTCTCCTTCTTATATTGGTTTAACATGATATGATCAACTTGGATTTCTTCTGCAGAGGACAATGCTAGGGACTTCATATCCAGTGGAGGGGTGAAAGAGCTCGTACGAATATCAATGGAGTCTAGTAAAGAGGATATCCGCAATTTAGCAAAGAAGACATTGAGAATAAATTCGGCATTTCAAGCTGAGATGCAAGCGAAAAGATAGATGTATAGAGACACGACCCTTTTAAGGTTTTTTTTTTGTTTTTCGTGATGAGCTTAGTTTGTCATTTTAAATTTATTAACCGAAGCAAGCTTCTGTGTAAGGAGTGCCCTCTTGTACTGGGTGGTGCATGTAAGTAGTGAAGAAAAAAAGAGACCAAGAAAACAAGTCTAAACTCGACTTTATAAGTGAATTAATGCTATGAACTTTTATTTCATTATAGTACATGGCCATTTCAAATTTAAAAACACAAATGAAGAAGGGAAAAAAAAAAAAGTTTTGAGCTTTGGCCCACTTCTGCAACAATTATAAGGGAAAATATTGAAATCCGTGTATTATATCTGAGGTGTCAAATGGGCCGGGCCGTCCATGGACAGCCCGGCCCATCCCGTAATAGTGCATGATTCGGCACGGCCCGGTTCGTTACTGTTACGGGCCGGGCCGGCACGGCACGTGTAATGGACTAGGGCTGGGCCTCAACTTCTCAGCCCGCGGCCCAAGCACGTGGAGACCCGTGGCAAGGTCCTTATTCGGCCCGGCCCAAGCCCTGATTCGGTCCTTATTCGGCCCGGCCCAAGCCCGCGAAACGGCCCACGAAGAAGCCCATCTCATTTGGTCCAGTGGGCCCTTCGCGGGCCCAACGTTCGGCACGTGACGGGCCTCCCGTTTGGCCCGTCACGTGCCTCCCGTTTGGCACTGATGGGCCCAACGGGAGGCCCGCCACGCG